>NC_134409.1:11158159-11280659 GCF_038048845.1 Mixophyes fleayi
ATTTCTTTTATTTAGGACAGCTGAGTGGTTTGGCAGTGCTTGTGTGTTTCTTCGAAAGGAGACTATGATGATTTTCCATATATTGGATCTAAGTCTTTCTAAATTTGTTTACCTGGCAACCTCGACTAACACTTTGTCTACATACTGCACAGTTTGACCATTGCCATGTTATTTATGTCACTCTGAAACATTTCCAAATAACAATTTTCAGCTTGCAGTGGAGATTGGCCTTTTAGATAATGTATGACTTTTATTTCCTGAATTGGAATTTTATTGGTGCTTGTTTGTAAAGTTCTAGCTGATGGTACGTTATTGGTTATATGACAAACCATTCTTTCCTTCACGGAATAATGTTTTTTTAAGGAACAGGAAGGAGTAACTTGTGCTTTTCAGATGTGATTGGTAGAGCAGGCATTTTTTGTATGCTTTTCATGTGCCCGCTGAATAGAAGCTGCTTCTAGTTGGGTGACTGTTTCCTCTTCATCGTCAATGTTTGAAACAATTTTCTAAGCAGTTTCTGATAATAGCTTGTATAATATAATTTAATTTTGTAAGGTTATGTCTCCAGAATCTGCAAACACAGAACTGATCACTGTCACCCATAAACTTTTTTTTTCGGGTGTGGTACGTTTTTCCTATTAGGTTAATACCGACTTACCATCAAACACCCACACAACGTTTCCGACACAAGTTCTAATAATTGCGAACACAGTAAAAGCCATCACTTACGAGATTACGGGTTTTTAAACCCTAACCCTAAACCTAAATCTAACCCTTAGATTAGGTTAATGAGGCGGCGGGTGGTAGCATTGCCACTTTAAAACCGGAAATCGCAGTGTTACAAATGTAAGTGACATATATTCTAAATGATGGCATTTACTGTGTTCGAAATTATTAAGACATGTGTCGGAAGTGTTATGTGGGTGTTTGATGGCAACTCTGTTTTTCTTTAAAAGTGGCCTGGTAGTCTTGGCAATTTTTGTGTTGCTATAGTAACTGTCAGTATTAAGCCAATCGAAATAGTGACTACCACCGTTTCTTTTTAACTCTAAACAAGTTGAGTGAGGATAGGGTTTATCAGCACTACTTTTCTTTGTCCCCACTAACACTAGCATTGCCTTTTTATCTGAACAATGTATGAGGTGAGGTTGTCTGAGCACATTTGACATTTTTTTTCCATGCTATAATTAGGCTTATCACTTGGTGGTAAATTTCCATCCTCATCTGACCATCTTTGAGCATGGGATTGAAAGTAAACATTCAACCTCATCATGCCTCTGAGGGCAGCTCACCTTGTAGTACTACTATCTCCTCATCATCCTGATACTGCTGCAAATAGTCCCGGGTACTTACTGTAATTTTAGATGTTTTCACCATTGCTAGGACCTGATCTATTGTCCGCAAAGTCTGCTAGTTTTCAACTAAATAAGGAAATCACTGTCACAAAGGAGGGAATGATAGAGATTCGCAAGTTGCTGGGGGGATGCTTTTTTTTTCTCCAGGCAAAGTGTTATTCAATGTAAAATAACAGTCAATATAATAAATGCTATGTTAAGGCTTCCCAAAACAAGGGCTTCAATTACAGCTATAGATAGATTGACTACTAAAAAAAGATCACCAGTTGAGATGACTATTGGGAATACTTATTAAATAGAGAGAAAGAGAGAAACCTATATCCGGCAAAACAGATGTGTTTGCAGGAGATAAGGCTACTGCCTATTTATCAATTGGACATTGCTGCTACTGGAAGCGGTAGCCCCCATTGGAGATAACATTTGCTGGTTCGTGCCAGCCATAGCTTCCCAATGTATAGCATAGAGGCGACTGTAAGTTCTTTCTATTGGACTACAGACATATGACATTTTTTTAAACTTCTTCTTTGGATCCTTGATGTACAGTAGCAGCGATTTGTTTAGTCTAAATTTTGGGTGGCACACGTCCATCTCTTAATGTTCCATGACAATGTCCCTCCACATGATTACATAAAACTGCTATGGTAAGGCAGCCTATTAACCCCCAGGTTTAGACTGAATTCTTAGGGAGGAAAAAAATGTTTACGCTGGAAATACAAATCAGACCTAGATTAATTTGAGTATAAAGAAATAGTTTATTGCCGATTGGGCTTTGTTTGACTTCTTTATACTAGATATGAGTGAACTTGCGGAAAAATCTCACTCAAACGACTTTTGCAGTGGAGCAGTTTCACAGTCATGCAAAGTTCCAGCCCACGGGCAAATGCAGGATTTGCAGAGGGGGATTTCCACCACCCCCCCCCCCTCCTCTGCCAGTGGGCATGACCAGCATGGATGAGGGCGGGGATATAATTTGAGAGAGTGCTTGGCTGCTCTCCAACTCTCCCTATCCCCATAATATACATGGACAATGCTGCGTGCACTACTGTTAGGTGCACAGAGGTCTCTCTTTTCGAGCAGAGCCGTGTGAAGCGGGGGTGGGGTCCAGCCACCTCAATTATACAGTGCCCCAGGCTTGGGGGGGGGGGGGTTTCCAGGCACTAGGAAAACTCCCCTATGCAGCCGTCCTGTCACTGAGTTCCGCAGAACTCCGCTCCAAACTGTGGGCGCTGTTTAGAGACTGACGCATCCTGTGCAATGTATGTTCGCATAGAAATCCTGTGGCAAAATAAAAGCATGCATACTTGTGTGTGTTGAGTCGTATGTATGCTAAGATGTTTCCAACTGAAAACACTGGAGAATTTTTGCATCAGGCGTAGAAATGCACTTCCTTACAACCACAATCGCATAAAGATGCAGCTTGACAGTGTTGGTACTAAATATAAAAGTCCCATTTCCCTATTTGTACACAATATAAGAGAATGAATTGTCACACAAAGGAGAGAATAGTGTTTTGGCAGCGTTGCCAATAAATGCAAAAGCTGCATTTTCCCAATAAAATGCGATGAAATACAAATACCCCGACGTCCATCATTTACCACTTTATAAATTCCCGTGAGAATCTTCTTCCCTACAGTTGTCCAAATAATAAATGGCAAAGAATGAACCTGAATTGATGGCCACAACTTGATATATTATAACCGCGATGCTAATGAATGTACTGAAATGGTTAATACATAAGAGGCAATTCTGAGTTGTGTGGAGTTTGTATGTTCTCCCCGTGTTTGCATGGGTTTCCTCCGGGTGCTCCGGTTTCCTCCCACAATCCAAAAACATACTGATAGGTTACTTGGCTGCTAACAAATTGACCCTAGTCTCTCTCTATGTCTGTGTGTGTCTGTGTGTGTTAAGAAATTTAGACTGTAAGCTCCAATGGGGCAGGGATTGATGTGAGTGAGTTCTCTGTACAGCGCTGCGGAAAATAGTGGCGCTATATAAATAAATGGTGATGATGATGAAGGTTTAATATTGTACTTGAAGGGATTACTGTGTAGTTTATCCAGCCAACTCCCCTTTTTGTCTCATTTAAACATAAGAGTAAGTTTTCCACCACTTTGATCTTGTACTTTTGCAATGCAGTAGGTGCAAAACATGCTTCACGCGGCTTAGGTGAAATGTAAGTATTTCTACTAAGCTGTCATGTCAGCTGTATTCCCCCCGCGATTGTTCTACCAGTGATTAATAACGCCACTGTGTCCTTCCTATAACTCCTGGCTTTTATGAAGCTTAAATGAGTGAAACTCTATCATTCCAGAAAACCATTCAAGTCAGAAACACATTTCCCCATTAAGGTGTACTGTATGTGCCTTTAGTGAAAATTCAAGGCAAGAAATGACATTAATAACATTATTACAGACTCCTACACTCTTTCCGCCACGTTTTGTGTTTGAGAAAAAGCGGATAGAGGACTTGAGGGAGTATGATTTCTACTCAAGCCTTTCCTTAAGGGATTCTTATCTTTGGATGCAGAACACACATACACACACACACACGCTGTGATCAACAGAAAATAATACAGCTCTGAAAATTGTTCTGTTCCTATCCTCGATACAGAGAGGCAAAGTATTGCTCTTTGTTTTTTAACAGCGAGTACAAACTCCCAATGCTTTTCAGCAATCAAGCCTCTCAGTGGAGATCTGCAAGGTTCTCTCGCTGCTACATTGTATCAGGTTGAGAACAACAGGCAGCTGATGTATGATCCCCTACTGGGAGCAGTTGCATAATAATTTTGCGTTTCTTTACAGTGTTTAGCTGGTTTAGATCCAAAACATTCCTGAGTATTTCAGATGGATGGAAATGAAAACAGGTAAATGTTGCGGATTTGACAGGGAATCCGTAATAGGAAGTTATAGATTTGTACGGTTTTGTATCAATATTTTGTTGCATCTATCGGAATAACACAGAATTTAACTTTGTGTCAATATTTTTGTAGCACCCGTAATAGGAAATTAAAGATTTGCACCTTTATTTTGTAGCATCTGTCAGAATATCACAAAATGTCATTTCTTTTATCTTGTCACTAGGAATAATGGCCTTTCTTGAATTTTAACCGCTTAGCTCTTCACATGTATACACTGTTTACTGCAAATACAGAGGCGTCCTTGGACTAGGTGTCAACTGAGGCTGCCAATTTAGCTGCCCCCCCCCCCCCCTCATACTTAACCCACCCCCCTCAGGGGACAGAATTACTTTGATCAAAACACAATAAAATCCTACAACACAAACACATCATTGTCAATTTTTTTCCCCATGCGATCTGACCTTTTAACCAGGTCTCCAGCTGAGTTAAATGTCACCAGAACTTCTCACAGTGATTCAGGAGGAGGAGTCATCGCTCAGTGAATGCCACAATCACCTTGTGTCTCCTCCTGCGTCCCGCCAGAGAGGAGAAAATAAAGTTGTTACTACAGGAGATTAAATCTCATATTCCACAATACCTCTGTACCAAAATCCTCTATATCCCAAGGTGGTACCATTGTAATCCTAACTGTCTTAATTATATTGTTTTGTTTTGTTCTAATAAAATATACTGGAGTTTCTGAAGCAAGCTTGGTTTTCAATAATGGAATTTGTTGGCATGTCTTTCAAGACTTTTTTGATTTTTTTTTTAATGTTATGGTGAATTTCCCATCAACCTGAGAATGGATTGCCCATTGATACCACAGAATTATTTAACAAATAACACAGTAATTGTCCAAAATGGCTGACCGCTATCTGGCATCACTGGTATCTTCCCAGCGCGGTGACATCATTGTGTAGCGCACTCTTGATATCTCCGGTTTGTTGAGCGTTGTAGACGGAGAGGAGGCTGGCAGTGGTTTTAGCTGCCCGCCTGACTGGTTGGCCATGTATTCAGGATCTGTTTAAAGGTTCAGGCCACCCTTGGCCAACACGCTCTTAGCCCTTCTTCACCTGCCAGGCATATAAGCGTAAGGCAAAAACAAATTTGTCCTTACTTTAAAATCAGGCTTCCTTCACCCCCTCCCCCTCCAATATTCACATTTGCATGTTTTCAAAACACACTTCCACTTGCATTCTTAAATGGGTCACAGCAATCTTTGTCACTCATTTAGTTTTCATTAATATCCGATCTGTATAGCAGATTGGAGGCATGAATGTGTACTATAGAGTGTACGGGGGGGGGGGGGGGGGGGGGGGGGCTGTCACGCCTGCACCTGTCGCCCATCATTGTCTCTCTTACTCGCTTATTCTCAAGCACCCACTCGAGAATGACTCATCGTCTTCAGCCTTTACCATGGGAATACGTCAAGATTAAAAACCTTACTACATTTTTCTTTCGTGTTTTACTTTTTTTTACTGTTTTGAATATTCTCTAATATTTTAAAATGAAATTCAGTTTATTCCTCTCTCTGGCACAATTTTGCACCCCTAAGAAAACTTGCGCCCTAAGCTTCAGCCTTTTCAACCTAATGGATAATCAGGCCATTCATGTATTGTATGTAGATGATTGTGCTTTTGTAGTGTCTGCATAAGATACTTTTATTCCAATTCCATATTTATCATCCTCGCTCTCCAAGGAAACTCATTGTATTTACATGAAACCATTCTGTATCCTCATTAACCAACTCTTCCCTATTAATCCATTATTATTTCATAGGAACAGTTGCAGTTGGTCCATAATTCATCTGCCATTAAATGCAGTTCCCAAAATCTATGTGATCTTTATTTGTCCTACTGTTTCCAGTGTATGTAACTCATTATTACTTTTGCCATTGAATCCAACACTGGCTGCTACCTTTCCCATAAGTACACCACTGGAATAGTGACATTCATTGTGCATTATTTATTAAAGCGAAAGTCCACTAACAGACATAATTGCTCCTCTTCCCAGGTAGCAGAAAGGAAGTGCCTAAATAGTACTTGGGGGGCACAGATTTCATAATCTGTTAAAGGGGGCATACGGCTGAAAGTGGCACTCAGGGTGTGATTTAGAGATGGGCACTGTAATTGCAGTAGTTGCTTAGACCGGGCTCTTTCCTTGCGCAGCTTGACTGTCAAAATTAAGAAATAAAAAAAACAAACAAGTGAAGTGAGTTTAGCTGAGGCTGGCAAATAGTTAATAATCTGGCAGTAATTGGATAGGGGAAGAATTGCAAGTTAGTGCCACTGTATTCTGCTTGGTCACAGGATAATCGCAATCACAGTAGGACGTGTGCTGGAAGTTGGAGCCGAAGGTTCCAATAACATGAATCCAGTACCTCTGGTATCTAATTGCACTGGTGCTGGGCTTCACCAAGTTGCTGCTGGTGTCCCTTAATAAATTAGGAAATGAGTTAACATTCCAGATTCCTGGTAAACTCCAAGGGGCCGATTCAATTCTCCGAGGCATTATAACATCACAGATTTTTCCGTGCAGGATAATTTGTGATTTTTGGGTACTGTAGTACCCAGAAATTATCAAAGCCAGACACTGCGGTGATGTCAGATGGCTCATGTCGGAGAATTGAATTCAGCAGCAGTTTTGGCTGCAATTTTAGGGAAACGGTGAAAGACCAGAATAGAGATTAAGTGGAGTGGCAACATTGGAGTGAAAATGCTCTTTATTATTTATATATAGTTCTAACATAACACTGAGCAGTGGGCATAACCCAATTATACATACTGTGTATAGAGCTGTAAACAGATTGGTTAATGCCCTGGGTATGATAGAATACTGGCAGTCCCCTTCTAGTTAGAGCATTGAAGTGGGCGTGTCCTTCCCACTGAGGAGGCGTGTCTAGCCCATGGAGGGCGTGGTTGACCTTTTTCCAAGAGGTAGACTGCCATCTAACCACCTCCACAATCCTTTCTACCCATTGGGGGCTCTTATTGATATTTGCCATAGATTGCGAGCATGGCCTTCTCACCTCTTTGTATGTTTTACCCAGTTTGTTTATTAGTTTACTGTGTTTGTCCCCAATTGTAAAGCGCTACAGAATATGTTGGCGCTATATAAATAAATGATGATGATGATTTTCGCACTCTGAGCCGAGGCCGGTGAGGTGGGCGACTCAGCAGGTGACATCGTAGCCCACGCAGACTCCAGTAGTACAAATATAATAGAAAGCAAAATCAGACTAAATTAACCCAAAAAATGAAGCATTTGATCCTATCTAGCCCCCCTCCCCCCCTGGTGCCCTGTGTGTAGGGGGGGGGGGGGTACATTCTTCTTCCTGCCCTAGTTACAGCTCTGTCTGTATAGACTGAATAGGTCGTACGCTTATAGTGTTCCCTTGATATACTGTATCTGTTAACTAATTCATAAACCTGTAAATAGAAAGCACATCAATTATTTATGATTAGAATAGTTTATATGGTACATAATTAAAATTACAGCGCAGTAGAGAAGTATGCATTTATAATTGTGTGCAAAATGCATTCCAATAAGAGATACAATTACTATACACTGCTCAGGAATTATTCATTCAGATCTTTCAACGAAGATAGAACTTACGGGTTGCAAAGCCACGTCCTCCGCTTGATAATTAAAACACTGAAAGTAATATACAACACTGTCACAATAAAGTGTAAGGTGTTTACGGCATAATAGAGCATAAATAGACCATTAATTTTTTTACAACCTCTGAGATTCATTTTAATGCTTGACATCTGAAAATCCTTTGTTTGAATTGCAAAACTATCCAGTGCATGTTGGAAAACTGATTATTGGTATAATAGGAGCATTCAGCTAATTGCCTTAAAGAAACTAGGGCAGATTAATCATTGGGGATAGCGTGCTTAAGTTTGAACACAGTAGCGCCATCTAGTGTCGGTGCCAGACACATGCATATGACGTGTAAATGGTGAAAAGATCATTTTGCAGGCCTGTAAGTTACCCATAATCATGGTATATAAACCAGAGGTGTAAAAATGAATGTAAAATCCTGGAGTCTACTTGGTCAGCTAAGATGTTCAAAAAACGTTGACTATAATATTTCCCCATTTATGTTCTTAAAGCAGCAATCCCACATAGAAGATTGTTTTTCTTCATATAGCAATTTAAGTAACTTAAGTAAGCATCTGTTATTTTTCTTATTTATCATCCTACGAATCATTATCTCCTTCTCAAAAGCCTTCCGGTTGGCAAACAAAAATGCCAGACACAGACACAGTCAGTCTGCCAAACAGACACAGGCTCACAGCTCTCAGCATGTCATGGGAGGGCAGTGGGTGGAGAATGAAGGTTGTCACAGCGCAGACAGAACTCAGTGGTACATTCCAAAGCCTGTCTGCTCACTACATCAAATGCCTTGTGACTGTGGTTGCCATGGTAGTCCAGAATCATAAATCATTAATAGCAGCCTGAAGAAAAAAATAAAAACCAACTAGCTGCTTTAAAATGTCTTTGGTAAAACAACAACGTGCCTGATTTAGAGTTAAAACCAAACCATGTTGCTTTTGTGTACAATTTCTATAGATACATTCGATGCATAGATGTCATGATCATTACCAGCTTGGAAACATACAACATTACACCATATTATTAAGTCCTTTTAGAATTTAAAACTGTGTCAGGGGAAGTAATAACACATAAAACTTTAATTACTGAAAGATTTGTGACTTGACTACAAAAAAACAATATGTCCTTGGAATTTGCTCCGTTCATAAAAATCATCCATTTCGTTCACTCTGGTGACAATTTTATGCCTGATCATCTAGACTTATCAAAATAAGCATTTCATGGCTAAGATTTAAATGGACGAGTCATGATCCCGTCAATGTACAGCGTAACGTGTTGGCGCTTTATAAATAGAAATATAATAATGATGATGATAATTCCGGCTCTCACATTGATTGGCTAGGAGTTTGAAGAGTGCTGAGTGCAGATGAGGACACCACCTGCGCATCATCATCATCATCAACAACATTTATTTATATAGCGCCAGCAAATTCCGTAGCGCTTTACAATTGGGAACAAACATTAATAAGACAATACTGGGTAATACATACAGACAGAGAGGTAAGAGAACCCTGCTCGCAAGCTTACAATCTATAGGACAATGGGAGTTAGAAACACAAGGGCATGTGCTACATCATATTGCACAATGGACCAGCCAGACTGCAAAGGTAAAAGTATTGAGTGGGTTGTGTGTGTTGCAATGTTGGTCAGAAGGTTTTTGTCTTGCGTTAGCTGTGTAGAGGGTGGTAATAGAGTTATCTAAGGAAATTAAGATGATGGTTGAGGAATATCATAACCTTGTCTGAAGAGGTGGGTTTTCAGTGAACGCTTGAAGGTTTGAAGACTAGAGGAAAGTCTTACTGTGCGTGGGAGGGAATTCCACAAAGTAGGTGCAGCCCGGAAAAAATCCTGTAACCGAGAATGGGAGGATGTGATGAGAGGGGAGGAGAAACGTAGATCTTGTGCAGAACGGAGGTGTCGAGTTGCGAGATATTTCGAGACAACTGAGGAAATGTATGTCGGTGCAATTTTGTTGACGGCCTTGTATGTTAGTAGAAGAATTTTATATTGGATTCGTTGAAATACAGGCAGCCAATGTAGAGACTGACAGAGTGGCTCAGCAGAGGAATAACCAATCAGCTGCTCTCTTTTATACTGAATGACTCTCCACCCCCTCTTCTACCCAATCTACATGAAAGCCACTACCCATCATTTACCACAAAGCATATGTGTAATCTATTTAAGGTATCAGAAGCTCACAATGTGCTAAGACATGTGAGGACACCATCGTGGAGCTCCGTTAAGCAAGGGACCCATCCATGAACCCTATAGGGAAACAATGACCAGTCTGAGCAGCGGATCTCCTATGATAAGATCAAGCTCATAAATCATTGGCTCAGGTTCCTGTATTATAATGAAGGGGTGTTGTGTGATAAATTAATTAGTAATTACCCATGGAAGAGAACCACACACTGTATGTGTCCTGTTGGCGGGGCCATTGGACAAACTTGAGATCCTGTTTAGAAATCTTGATAGGGCCAGCACGGTGGCTCAGTGGTTAGCGCTTCTGTCTCACAGCACTGGGGTCATGAGTTCGATGCCCAACCATGGCCTTATCTGTGTGGAGTTTGTATGTTCTCCCCGTGTTTGCGTGGGTTTCCTCCGGGTGCTCCGGTTTCCTCCCACACTCCAAAAACATACTGGTAGGTTAATTGGCTGCTACTAAATTGACCCAACTCTGTGTGTGTGTGTGTGTGTGTGTGTGTGTGTGTGTGTGTGTGTGTGTGTGTGTGTGTGTGTGTATGTTAGGGGATTTAGTCTCTGTACAGCGCTGCAGAATTAGTGGCGCTATATAAATAGCTGCTGCTGATGATGATCTATAATGTGATGGGAAACAGGTGGCCCTTGGGTCAGGAGCGGCCCTTGGAGCCTTCACCTGTGGCCCCCAGCTCCTTCCTGTGTTATTGTCAAATTAGTTTGTGGGTTTTTTGTCTTTTTGTTTTTTTATCGAAAGTCTCTAAATGTGCTTTCGTTATCCAAAGTGCCTAAATAAGGTGCAAAACCATAAAAAAGTGCACAAGGGGTGAAGAACGTGGCCCTGCTCTATAGAGGAAGGGCCCTAGTCCCTGACCCCCGGAACCAAAAGGTCCCTAGCAAGGCTATGGGGGCCCCTTTAGCCCCTGGGATCCACGGAAGCTTCACCCAGGGCTCAGCAACTTGCCCAACCCCTCGAAGGGAGGGCAGACGATGGTTTCAGGGGGGCTGGAACCTCAGGGCCACACAGCCCCCCTAGATCTTCCAGGATGGAGCCCATACCTGCGCCCTAAAATCCAGTGACAAAAACCCATAAAAGTGAAGGTGACAAACGTTGAGAAAAATAAATAGTGCAGAGTGGTTACGGCCCCAGCCTAATGGCTGGTTATAACAATGTTCTCGCCCAGCCAAAAGGCCAGGGCAAAGAGTGAGGACGGTGCTTAAAAGAAAGTATTCATAAGTGCATAGGTGCCAAAATAATCACGTGATATCTGTTTTACGGTGCTCGACCCGGGACTTTTGGTACCACCAGGTTGCCGCTCCGGAGGCACAATTGTCCCAGACTTTCAAAGCAGCATACCCGGCCCCCGGCCAGAGAACCACGTACAGCTCTGCCACAAATGGACTTGGTCTTAGCCAAAAGGCCGAAAATCAATATGAGATTAGTTTGTTATACCAGTCTAAGTTTGTTAGTTATACTCAGTGCTTTTTTTGTAAGAAAAAAGGTGCCGGAACTCACATCACGTAGTCACTCACAGTACACACACCCACACACGTCAGTTGTGTTACGAAACATAACGGTCGCAGTAAGCTCTCAGCGCACGACCACACGACCAATCACAAACTGATCAGCGCCACAAGCCGAGCAGTGACATCACAACCAGCGCGGACGAAGCACGCATGCATCGGACTCGACACACAAGCAGCCCGCATGCACCGTTTTAATGATTTTGCCGCCGACCTGCTACGCTCGACAGGGCGATTCAAGTCCACGTGGACCAAACATCAAATGTTCAAAAGTTACTTTTAAAACTTGGATAATCCGCTGAATAAAGGTGCCGGAACTCAGTTCTGGTGGGTTCTATGACAAAAAAAAGCACTGGCTATACTAAGTTTATTAGATGTCAGATTAGTTTGTTTTAGCATGTAACACTTGTTTATCTTATATGAAAATAACTGCTGATGTATTATTACAGATAAGCGTCTCTTTGTTTGATTAACACCTTTGTTATAAGTTACTGACGTGTGGCCCTTTTGGCGGTTAGAGGTCCCTGCAGTGTATCACGTTGCCCATGACGGATCTCTGGGATTATCACCATATCATATTAAAGCAGAGGACTGCAAATTGTAAAAGGTAACAAGTCCTAGTAAAACAGCCCAGGTACTTAATTCAGGACCTTTGAACCTTTCTAGTAAACAGCGATATAATCTAGTATTCTGCATGTAATATTGTGTACTTGCCAATCCTTGTTCCTGTTATCCCCCCCCCCCCCCCCCTTTATTAACAGCGCTGGCAATCCACATTACAATTTGTTACATTAACTTTTTCCAACACAATTAATTTTATTTTATTTAGACCTTAACAGCTTTGTTAGAGGAACCAGGCGAGGATATGACACAATCTTCTCTCATTATATGTTCCTTGATTCACTGGAAATTGGCTTGATAAAGCATCGAGCCAGCAGGAACGAGGCTGGAATTCAAAAAACCCCAAACTAAACAGGAGAGATATCGATTTTAATGTAACAATAACAAACCCTCTTTATTCCAAGCAGATGCAATCACACATTAACTTGATGAGATCAAAAGTGGCAACAAAGACCCTATCTGCTTCATTATGCCGAAATCACAATTTTCTTCTAAGAAACATGAAGAATAGAAGGCTGTTTATGTACAGGCTTATTGCATTTATCCATGTGTTTTTTTGTGTAGTCTGCTTTGGATTTCATGTGCTCCGATGACATTTCTAAATAATTCAGGGATGCAACAAATCAAATTTAGACAAATTATTTTCCTTGTCACATTATCACATTCAGTCATCTCCCATCGTTTTAAACGTCTCCTTTTCTCCTAATACTGCTTGTTTCGCTTTAATTTATATTTTTACATAATTCTGGACAACAATTTGATATCAAGTCTGCCTTTCAGTATCAAGGACAGTATTTTAACAAAACTTTTTTTAAAAAAAATACACAGGTATATATTGATACAATGTAGCAATGAAATTAGTGAGCGCGGTGGCTCAGTGGTTAGCACTTCTGCCTCACAGCGCTGGGGTCATGAGTTCAATTCCCGACCATGGCCTTATCTGTGTGGAGTTTGTATGTTCTCCCTGTGTTTGTGTGGGTTTCCTCAGGGTGCTCCGGTTTCCTCCCACACTCCAAAAACATACTGGTAGGTTAATTGACTGCAATCAAATTGACCCTAGTCTGTGTGTGTGTGTGTGTGTGTGTGTGTTAGGGAATTTAGACTGTAAGCTCCAATGGGGCAGGGACTGATGTGAATGAGTTCTCTGTACGGCGCTGCGGAATCAGTGGCGCTATATAAATAAATGATGATGATGATAATATCACCAGTTCCAAGGTATTGTAAGCTTCTCAGGCCTGATTCATTAAGGAACTTAAATTAAGAAGTTTCTTATTTAAGTCTCCTGGACAAAACCATGTTACAATGCAAGGGGTGCAAATTAGTTTTCTGTTTTGCACATAAGTTAAATACTGATGGTTTTTCATGTAGAACACAAATATCAACTTTAAATTCCAGTGTGCAAATAAGCTATCAAATATTTGTGTGCTACATGAAAAAACAGTCAGTATTTAACTTATGTGCAAAACAGAATACTAATTTTCACCCCTTGCATTGTAACATGGTTTTGTCCAGGAGACTTAAATAAGAAACTTCTTGAATTAAGTTCCTTAATGAATCAGGCCCCTAGTGACTTAAACCCCTTCTGTGTCACCCAAAATTAGGAGCACATTCATAGGGTCAATCTCCATTCCTGATATCTCATTTACGCATCTCAAACCGCAAAACCAAATCTTGCTTTTATTTACCATATTTAGTCACCGAAGTTCCATCATTTATTGCAAAATGTATTCACTGCACACATCCTTGTGTCGTTGATAGTAATAATTGACCTTTCTATCAGTTATTGCCAAGGCCAAAAGGTGATAAACTCACAAACTTTCTACATAATTTGCTAGTCCGCTTATCTATGCTGAATTAGTTCATTGATGAGAAGAGTGTTACTTTTCTTAAACATCAATTAATTAACTCAGCACAGGTAAATGAACAGGACATAGACTGGGATGTTTGGGAACAGAACATTTTGTACTAGGCAATAGACTATTCCCTACCCAACTTGCTTCTCTTCATAATATCTCAAACTAACAAATATTGGCACATTAATATCAAGACCTTCAAGTTTAATCACAGTATCTTAACCACCATCAAATATTCAAGTAATATTACAGGTAAAAGTAAAATACTTGTAAATGGAAAAAATGAATGCATAGGAGGTCATTTAAATAGCTAACTCTATTGGAAAGCATTGCAAGTTTTTAGGGCTCCTTCAGTTCAAAAATGACCCTTAAAGAGGTAGGAAGATGCAGCTAAGTATTGTATTATGGCTGGATGACTTGACATCAACGGAATGTGTCTGATAGCAAAGGATGTGAGTCACCTGATCAGCTAACATCCTAACCGTGAATGACGTCTTTGGCCATTTGCGCTCCATAGCTACCGATTCCCCCCCGGCCGTATTGTGATAAATAGTGCATTGCTGTCAGGGGTTTCCTACATTTTTAATGGAGGATATTTTCATTTAAGTTATCTGAGCACACAAAAGGCAGCTATTCCCTTTTGATGAAGATAAATCTTCAAGGGATTGGTGACTAGGGCAGGCAGCGCGGTGGCTCAGTGGTTAGCACTTTTGCCTCACAGCACTGGGGTCATGAGTTCGATTCCAGACCATGGCCTTATCTGTGTGGAGTTTGTATGTTCTCCCTGTGTTTGCGTGGGTTTCCTCCGGGTGCTCCGGTTTCCTCCCACACTCCAAAAACATACTGGTAGGTTAATTGGCTGCTATTTAATTGACCTTTGTCTCTCTCGGTCTTTGTGTGTGTATTAGGGAATTTAGATTATAAGTTCCAATGGGGCAGGGACTGATGTGAGTGAGTTCTCTGTACAGCGCTGCGGAATTAGTGGCGCTATATAAATAGATGATGATTGCAATATATTCTGTTATGTTCACTGGTGGTATCCACTCTCTAGACTAGATGCCATTTGGAAGATATACACAAGAAGAAATAGCACATTTTACACAGTCCTCTTTCTGCACATTATCCAGAACCAATCTACCGTTCTCCAAGATTTTCTGTTTTATTGTGTCTGAGATGACATCTTTTCATCTTCTATTTTGGGCTCCATTTCTTAGACCTTTTCTGCGTCCTTAGTATAAGTAATATAACTCCTTAGTAAATCTCCCAATCAATATATATACGTTTTCATACTCGATTGCCCTCTAAAACACTTGACATTTCAAATATACATTCTAGACCATATTGGGTTGTCATTGTTCTTGGGAACATACAACAAGCCTATAGCCCGTGTGTACCAGTGTATGAACAGGCCTAGTGCTCCAGGTCTATCTATCTGCTCACGTTGCTGGAAGACCATGTCACAGAAGTCTAGTGGACTTTCCACTTGGTTACTAAAGCTGTAGATTAGGTTGGATCAGTGGATACACCTGATTTAGATTTCAGCAAAGCATTTGATTTAATGCAATAAATGAACTTGGAAATTGATAATCCTTGGATTTGAATCAAAGACGGTGGAATAGATAATTGTTGGGCTAAAGGACAGAGGACAGACTAGTGTAGTCAGTGCAATAAGCTTAGAGGAAGGGCTGGTAACCAGCGGAGAACCTTGGGGATCAATTTGTTTTGGTTTAATCTATTAATTAGGGATATTACTTGTGACTTACAATGGACGGTATGTATTTGCAGATGATACAAATATTTCTGACAGGGTTGATATGCCAGAAGTCATAAAATAAATGCACAATGATTGGATGATGGAAAATTAAGGAATGGAGTAAAGTGTGGAGTTTAATAGATCAAAATGTAAAATCATATATGTGGGACACAACAAAACTGGAAAACAGAATCAATTGCAATATAAGGTCAACAACACAGAGAAACGGGACATTGGAATTATAGCCTCAGATTAATGAGCAAAACATTACATATCTAGAACAAGGGGATACAGTTTGACATTGGAGGGACTGAAAGTCAACATAAGATATACTTATTTTCACAGTAAGGGTCCATTGAATAGTTATGGGAGGGACTCATAAAGAGAAATGCATGGAACATATTGCTATTGTTAAGACTTAGAAAATGTTAAGAATAAAATCCAACTCCTGTTTCTTTGACCATTGTTAAAAGAAGGTGACACAGCAGGGACAGGTGTTACAGCAGACCCAATGTCCCCTCACCTTCGTGGTTAAGTTAAGCCACGTATGAGGCTAATACGTGCAATATTTTATAAGACAAGTTAACATTTTATAACATTTTTATTTCATGAAATCAGTTGTCCTAAAGTGGAAGCGTCTATTCAGTAGTGCGTCTATTAAAATATTTTTTAGGTGCCCTTCTAGTTTACAGAGGTGTCTCCAGCAAGCAGGGAGTAGATGTGCTCCTTGATATGTGCTGGACAGACCACCTAGGTGCACTTCTAGTTTACAGAGGTGTCTCCAGCAAGCAGGGAGTAGATGTGCTCCTTGTTATGTGCTGGACAGACCACCTAGGTGCACTTCTAGTTTACAGAGGTGTCTCCAGCAAGCAGGGAGTAGATGTGCTCCTTGTTATGTGCTGGACAGACCACCTAGGTGCACTTCTAGTTTACAGAGGTGTCTCCAGCAATCAGGGAGTAGATGTGCTCCTTGTTATGTGCTGGACAGACCACCTAGGTGCACTTCTAGTTTACAGAGGTGTCTCCAGCAAGCAGGGAGTAGATGTGCTCCTTGTTATGTGCTGGACAGACCACCTAGGTGCACTTCTAGTTTACAGAGGTGTCTCCAGCAAGCAGGGAGTAGATGTGCTCCTTGTTATGTGCTGGACAGACCACCTAGGTGCACTTCTAGTTTACAGAGGTTTCTCCAGCAAGCAGGGAGTAGATGTGCTCCTTGATATGTGCTGGACAGACCACCTAGGTGCACTTCTAGTTTACAGAGGTGTCTCCAGCAAGCAGGGAGTAGATGTGCTCCTTAATATGTGCTGGACAGACCACCTAGGTGCCCTTCTAGTTTACAGAGGTGTCTCCAGCAAGCAGGGAGTAGATGTGCTCCTTGTTACGTGCTGGACAGACCACCTAGGTGCACTTCTAGTTTACAGAGGTTTCTTCAGCAAGCAGGGAGTAGATGTGCTCCTTGTTATGTGCTGGACAGACCACCTAGGTGCACTTCTAGTTTACAGAGGTGTCTCCAGCAAGCAGGGAGTAGATGTGCTCCTTGTTATGTGCTGGACAGACCACCTAGGTGCACTTCTAGTTTACAGAGGTGTCTCCAGCAAGCAGGGAGTAGATGTGCTCCTTAATATGTGCTGGACAGACCACCTAGGTGCCCTTCTAGTTTACAGAGGTGTCTCCAGCAAGCAGGGAGTAGATGTGCTCCTTAATATGTGCTGGACAGACCACCTAGGTTCCCTTCTAGTTTACAGAGGTGTCTCCAGCAAGCAGGGAGTAGATGTGCTCCTTGTTACGTGCTGGACAGACCATCTATGTGCACTTCTAGTTTACAGAGGTGTCTCCAGCAAGCAGGGAGTAGATGTGCTCCTTGTTATGTGCTGGACAGACCACCTAGGTGCACTTCTAGTTTACAGAGGTGTCTCCAGCAAGCAGGGAGTAGATGTGCTCCTTGATATGTGCTGGACAGACCACCTAGGTGCACTTCTAGTTTACAGAGGTGTCTCCAGCAAGCAGGGAGTAGATGTGCTCCTTAATATGTGCTGGACAGACCACCTAGGTGCCCTTCTAGTTTACAGAGGTGTCTCCAGCAAGCAGGGAGTAGATGTGCTCCTTGTTACGTGCTGGACAGACCATCTATGTGCACTTCTAGTTTACAGAGGTGTCTCCAGCAAGCAGGGAGTAGATGTGCTCCTTGTTATGTGCTGGACAGACCACCTAGGTGCACTTCTAGTTTACAGAGGTGTCTCCAGCAAGCAGGGAGTAGATGTGCTCCTTGATATGTGCTGGACAGACCACCTAGGTGCACTTCTAGTTTACAGAGGTGTCTCCAGCAAGCAGGGAGTAGATGTGCTCCTTGATATGTGATGGACAGACCACCTAAGTGAACTCTTAGTTTGCAGAGGTGTCTCCAGCAAGCAGGGAGTAGATGTGCTCCTTGTTATGTGCTGGACAGACCACCTAAGTGAACTCTTAGTTTACAGAGGTGTCTCCAGCAAGCAGGGAGTAGATGTGCTCCTTGATATGTGCTGGGCAGAAAACTTTGTTGCACTGCAAATCAAGGTATTTTACGTTGCTCATCCAATGCATTTAATAAATGAGGGCCTATGTGTATTTTCTGTTTAATGTTTTTATAATGCCAGTATTGACCAATGATAACATATGACCCTCAGATCCTGCTTTCTGACAGATACAAATCCTAGGATTCCAAAATAAACAATAAAATAAGGACAAAATAGGTCACAACTCCATCTGCAGAAAATGCATCCCTAATTCACTCAGCCAGGCCTCTATTTTCTAATACTTTGCTTGCAAACTATTAGGCCATTGAGGCCATTCAAAAACAGTGCAGTGGGGGTATTATTATATTATAGCTGTGCGATTCTTTTCATCAATGAAATTGACCAATGGTAGCAAAGTAACTTGCTGATTTCAGCAGGTGGAACCACAACTAGAAGGTAAGTACGGCTGGTGTCACCTACTGTCATAGTTTTTTTGGGTTAAATAGTACAAACGATACATTCAAGTAGACAACCACTTGAACCACTAAGGCTTGCGATTCAGCTGTAAAGTCTGAGACGTTCAGCCACAGCACAAGCACAGGGTATAGAATAGTTTGAACACAGCAGAGCGCAAAGACCGGAATAAATATAACAACATATTGATCATTGTAACAGCTCTGTCATGTTAAAGAGTGTTTAGTAGAGAGATTTGTCCCAGATCTCTGATGCTGTCCGTGGTCCTGAAATGAACAGTTTTGCTGTTAAACTTTCCATTCTTCAACTATTACTCAATGCAGTATTACCTTGAATGCAGCTTAACCTTATGTCCTTACATCCCATTTCCCTGCCCACAAAACTATGTTACAGTTTACCTTGAGAGGAGTAAACCCTAATCTTATCCTTTATCCCTAATCTGGGAGACAGCTGTAATGTAAGACATGCAAAAATATTATTTAGGGTTTTGTAAAAGTAAAACGAAAATATCCAAAAAGTTGAAGCACTGAGCTATTACCCTTGTCTTTTACAGATTTGAAATTTGTGTTTCTTTATTACCTTATTATCATTAATATTATTATTTAAATGTTGTTGTTGCTACCATCATCTGCATTTACAGTAAGCTTATCAATATACTCTAAAAGAGGGTGCACTTATGTACCTTATTGTGCAAAGGTGGGGGGGGACAAATTTAAAATGTTCATACAGATTTAGAGTAGGGAGAGGAAGAGTACATCTCTGCTCAACTCTAAACCCCTTGCATTTCAGCATGGTTTGTCCATGTCTGTCTTCTTTATCTCTATTTGTTCACAGCTCTATATGAGGTCCACGATCAATAAATGTGCCTACATGTTCTTCATTCCGTGGTAGGCAAGGAGGTCACCTTATGTATAGCAATTAATAAAATAAAGATAGCTTGAGAGGGAGAGAAGCAATTACATTTGATAATCTCAGTATTGCTCACTTAGATTTTTAGCGCTGTATTAAATTATATAAAATAAGAAATGCAGAAAAGAAACAGAGATTGTTGGGAACAGCTGGATACTGGTGGTGAGCTGTAACTAGAGGGGGGAATCTTTTCTCTGTATAAAAGCAAATTGTATGTTATTTTTTTCACAGGATATAAAGAAGATTAAAATAATTGGGGAATGGGTCGATAGCCTTTAATACAGCGTTTCTTGATGCCAGTCCTAACGTACACCCAACAGCCCATGTTTTCAGGATTTATTTAACCATGCACAAGTGACTTAGGCTACTTTGCTGGGTCAGCAATTATCCAACTTGTTTCCATAGACAGAAATCCTCTAATTATGAACTGTTGCAGATGCATGAAGACTGGACTTAAGAAACACAACTTTAATAGAAATAATTTACATTGTTTTGCGGTTGGCATTCTTTTGCCAGTGGGGTATATAATAGTGTTGCCATAGAAGGAAGCATTTAGTATAGTTATTTTGCAAAGATAACATATCCGTGTGCATACATCTTAGTTTTATATTGAACCCAACTAGATGAGATCTGTTCTTCTGCAGAGTACTACAAATGACACATTGAATCGACATATGTGACCATGGTGTACGTCTGCGTCAGGTAAATTAGATTGTAAGCTCTGCAGAGACTGAAAACATTCTCAGATTGTACAACGCTGTGGAATAGCCTCTTGCTATAAAAATAAAACCTAATCATTCCATAATTTCTATTACAGTATATTTATCATATTTTATATATGTTTAATGGTTGACATTGGTCAGTCAATTTCATTGTAACTAAAATTCAAAATGTTTTGGGGGGTTTCATAGGAAAATGCTGTGCAATATTTGTAGCACATTGGGGTTAGGAGTTATGTTTGGCCCAGAGAGCAGACTGAATTTACCGCTACTCCACGGAAAAAAAACGAGTTCCATCCTATTATTCTACTGTCATGTAAGGTAACAATTAAAGGAACCAAACTCTCGGCTCTGGTTCTCTTGTAATGATTACATTTCTATAACACACGAGTGATATTAATATATCTATAAACTCCTGTAAATTATATTTTCAGTGGACAATAGGAAAAGTTGTGTTATAAGGAATAAGTTTATATTAGACGTTGGATTTCTGTAGCGTGTGTATAAGCACAATGCCGCGCCATGGTCACATGACTCCCTGGTAACATTTAATATTCTTATAACTTACAGTAGGGATTGCGTTATCCCATATAAAATGATATCACCACTGTTCCCTCGGCTTCGAGTAGCTTCTTTCCTTCAATGATGAGACAAACGTATAAAGGATGGGATTGAATAAAAGGCAGGTTAGGTCCAGTGTTCAAAGCCAAGTGATCTGGATATAAAAGAGTTAAAGAATAATTCCACCAAAAAGGTAACATTCAGTTTGGGGTGTAATATTACTCTATGCCCCATCCCGGGCGGGCAGTGCCCGCCAAGCGCTGGCTGCCAATCCTTATTAAGGCTGGATCCCAGGAATGTAAACTTTTAGGATGGGGTATAGATTGTGACAAGATTAAATTAGGGGAATTTTGAAGGGGCCCTTGTCCATCCATGGTACTCCACAGCTCTGCTCCATTACTAATCTCAAACACACAGCGCCATATCTGTCCTGCACATTACGATCAGATTGCTTCATCTGATGGTAGAAACTATTTCTAGGACATCTGTAATAATTAGACATACCATACATTACATACATTCCCTTCATCAATACACAACTAGACTCAGGGGTCTCATAGAGGCAGATGTTTCCCCCTGAGATACGAGCATCACAAAAGTCAGATGGGCCAATATGATTGCGGATACATCAACATGGGACTTGTTGAAAGGACATATAGGCAGTGGCCCAGGGTCGCAGACATGCATGGTTAGCTCACGTTGCACATTACTATTTTTATTTTTGTTTTTGTAAGGATCCACTGCAATACCAGCCTCAGACAACAGGTGGCAGTGCACCATCATCACTGATAAAGGCAACATGTGTAGATCCACCGCAATACCAGCCTCAGACAACAGGTGGCAGTGCACCATCATCACTGATAAATGCGACAAGTGAAAATCGGCCGCAATACCAGCTACAGACAACAGGTGGCAGTGTGCTATCAACACTAACACCTGCGCATCCTTTTTATCTGCTGCAGTCAACACTTAAAGGTCAAGTCAATAGAGACTTAAGAGACCTCACCTGCATGCAGCCTTTACACATTGGCCTGAGTATGACGTCATTGGCTGACTGGGAACTATGGGGCACATTGTGATCTAGTCATTCAAGCAGATTGGCCACAGATTGGATTGTGTCTCAATTAGGCCAAATGTCTGTGTGTGGCCAACTTAATGCCTTCCTGAATAATACAATCATAATGCTAATTACAGTGACAGGTGATGCACATCGTTGAACTCTATCCGGGTGCCAATACTTAGCATTGTATTTAACCGAATATATATATCTTGCAGCATTGACATAAATATCACAACACACTACAAAAACTGAAAAGACTAATGGAAAATACAGTTTACGAATGTTTAAAAAATGAATTTATTTAGCATGTCTGTGGTTTATTTTTTTTTGGCAGCCGCAGAGCGCTCATCTTCTCAGCGCCGTAAAGCTGATTTATTGATGCACAGTAAAACTTTGCTGTAACAAGATCCTCTCTCCTCCGCAGAATAAATAGCAGCATCCCTGGACCAGTAACTATGTCAATGGTCCATCATTTAAAAGCTTTTATATAGGTTTTTTTTATTATTTTGTGAAGGCTGCAATGCAAACAAAGGAAATAATAACACACATAAAAAGATACATTATTTGTGTCTGAAAGATGCTCAAGCAATGTATAAACATGATTTACGTTATAACATTGTTGCCAAGTTGACAGATTAGTATCTTTGTAACCACGTAGACAAAAAGTGCAGATCACGGTAACTGCTGTCCTTGTATATTACTTCCATAAGGATCAGATTTAATTTGATAAAACACAGCTTAAAATTTAATTAATTTAAATCTCAATTTATTCTTGGGTCAGCATGTTTGGCTAAAACACAGAATGCTACTTACCAGTGGTGCTGCTTCCTGCCAGTTTGGTGAGTCCTCCTCCTTCACGAATTTCCCATTTACGTTAAATAAAAGATCACATTAAAGGAACAAAAACCAACAAAGGTGGTCCCGATGGGTTGTAAGAGCAAGTCAGCAGACTGTAGGTTAAAATCAATATTAGATAGGTAGATGTTCAAGCAAAAAGCTTATACATTGAATAAAAGCATTATCGGTTTCCGGCAGTAATTATTATTTTGTACAGTAACCCAAAATGTAGTCTCGCTGGCATTTACCAAGCCAGGACTCGTTGGTGAGCCCTGGCAAACAAACCCCCCCCCCCACCCTCTATATTAATTAAATACTCCTTTACCGGCAGCCTAACACTACCAGCGAAAAGAGGAACTGACCCCTGTTTGGGCAAGGTTGTGCATACGCATGGCGATGGGACCCGGCGGTGGATCCAGAGAGGATCTTGAGATGACGTCCATTTTTTAACGCCATCTCTCAGCAAAGCTTTTCACCGCTTGATAAATGGGGTTGGATCCTCGTAGAGGTCTCAGTGATCAACGTAAAACAGGTTAAGGCAGGAGAAATCTCTTTAACCCCTTAAAGAATTGAAAGAACTGCGATGGCTATTCCCTGCGATGGCTATATCCCTAACACACTATTTTCTCAGGATATTCGACTCATCACAGCTTAATAAATAGACCCCATAATAAAGAAGTTGTTGGAGTCATTAGCAAATATGCGGTGCCCTCCTTGCCCTGGGGCCACCATACCACCCTACTCTAGTATATAATTGTCTGTTTGTTAATACCCAGTCTTGTTTAATCATCATGATTCATCCCAATTGTAAAGCGCTGATAAATAGTCTGGCTCTATATAAATAAATAATAATAATAGTTCCTTGTTAAAACTAAACAAACCATAACAACACTTTTGTAGGTATTTTATTTATGAGCGCACTTAACAAAGGTCATTTAAAGGGACCTAACAATAAAACGTCAGATATTATAGTGAGTAAGATGGATGACCTTCTGTTCATAGTCCTGTGTTTCTCACCACCATCTTTTTGCACCAGTATAGCCGGAACCTCCCATAATACTACAGACAACACCTCCTTTCATTTTGCACCAGTTTCTGTAATTAACCCCACATTATCGTCATCTTATCATCATCAACACCATTTATTTATATAGCGCCACTAATTCCGCAGCGCTGTACAGAGAACTCACTCACATCAGTCCCTGCCCCATTGGAGCTTACAGTCTAAATTCCACAACACACACACACTGACAGAGACTAGGGTCAATTTGTTAGCATCCGATTAACCTACCAGTATGTTTTTGGAGTGTGGGAGAAAACCGGAGCGCCCGGAGAAAGCCCACGCAAACACAAGGAGAACATACAAACTCACAGGACATGGTCGAGAATTGAACTCATGCTGAGAGGTAGAAGTGCTAACCACTGAGCCACCGTGCTGCCCAATCTTATCATCATAATCAATATTTATTTATATAGCACCAGCAAATTCCGTAGCGCTTAGAACAATTTTCAAGGAAATTCAGTCTGGCCACTGTGTGCAAAATAGATCGTAGGGGTTTGAGTCTGATATGAGAAAGACCAGTAAGGAGGGAAATGCAATAGTCTGTGCGGGAGATGGTGAGTGCAGGAATTAACGTCTTTGCAGTGTCTTGTGTGAGATATGTGCGTATTCTGTAAATGTATTGTAGATGTATGTAACATGATTTAGATATAGAGTCAATGCGGGGGAACAAATGATAGTTAGGAGTCCAGGATTACACCTAGGCAGCATCAAGAAGCTGTTTTCTGCGGTATTGGGGATCACTTGGTAGCACGATACAGTCAGGGCACCTTCCTGGCCGGTGCAGTTTAAGCTACTTTTTTACAACAAGGATTAAAGCTGAGGCAACAATGGGTTAATGTCTTCATACACCGTCTTTGTACAATACATAGATGATACCAGACAGCAGGCTGCACTTTAACATCCTTTTGTCAAATAAGATATCTGAAGTAAATACAAATCCGGCACCTGTTCCATTGAAATGATCTCTGCGCTTTTCTGTACCAGATACAGTATTAGAGTCATGCAATTATTCTGTTTAATGCTTATGTCGGCTATGACATATCACCAGAGACATCATCGTGCATTCTGCAGGTTCAGATGAATGCTCGAGGGCTATTTTCATTAGGAAAAGTATCTATGATTAGTCCGACATCATTTCTCAGGGAACAGTTGCTACCCTGGCAATGCTAATTTGTTACATCTACTACACGTGTATTACAATGAGTAAAGAGTTTCTTCTACGCGGACGCCATAATTGCTGGAGGTGAGATTAACGGAATAAATTTATCCATTCTCACATGAAGCATCTGGCTCTTAAGAAAGGCAACAAATGTTACATTTCATTCTTACAAACAGATACATAGAGAGAGCTGCTAAATTTACCTCCAGGCAGTAAAACACTCAGTACAGGTGCAGTATAACTGCATTTATCATTTCTTACATCCTTGATGCCTTTACACGGAACATCAATTTTGTGACATTAAGGAAATATTTCCATGCAACATTTTAATGTGGGTTAAGACGTGGAGCCCTATTTATTTATATTTATCTTGCAAAAAAATACAGATTACATTTTTTTCCCCCAAGGCCGTAGTATTTAACTCCTTTGTCGCTAAAGCTTATTTTGTCCTTGATCACTATTTTGGCATTTCCAGGCTTTTTTTTTTACTTTCAGTAACCACACCAATTACACTTTGTTTTTTTTAAAAAGACTTTCAATTTAAAAAAAAAATAACATTGGGTAGCACGGTGGCTAAGTGGTTAGCGCTTCTGCCTCACAGCATTGGGGTCATGAGTTCAATTCCCGACCATGGCCTTATCTGTGTGGAGTTTGTGTGTTTGCATGGGTTTCCTCCGGGTGCTCCAGTTTCCTCCCACACTCCAAAAACATACTAGTAGGTTAATTGGCTGTTATCAAAATTGACCCTAATCTCTCTCTCTCTCTGTCTGTGTGTGTGTGTTAGGGAATTTATACTGTAAGCTCCAATGGGGCAGGGACTGATGTGAATGAGTTCTCTGTACAGCACTATGGAATCAGTGGCGCTATATAAATAAATGGTGATGAAGATTAGTCTGATGATTGCATTGTAACATGGGCAAGCCATGTGTAAATTAGTTTATGATTTTGCACATAAGCTAAATACTGGATGTTTTTCTATCTAGCACACAATACTTAATAGTTTTATTTTTGCACTGAAATTTAAAGTTGATCTAGGACATGCCCTATTCCACGTGTAAATTTGTCATCACATTTTCAATTTACCTCCCCCTCCAAAGCAACATGGCTTTGCAAAGTTGCAAAGTTACTCGTCTTTTTGCCTTACTATCCTTAATGAATCAGGCCCCCTCTCACCACAAATACAATGTAAGAGAAATGGGCAAAACAGTGTTGTTGTGTTTTTATTGAAATTGCAAAAAAGTGGAATAAAAGCAAATGAATGTGTGTGTTTATACAAACATCACCCAAAAATTACTTTGTGGTTCGTGCTTTGGCCTCATTCAACGTGTGATTATGCTTTCTTTTTTTTTTGCTATTGTGCAAGGTCTTGAATAAAATTAATAAAATGCGACGTTATCCAGGGCCGTCATTCCCATTGGGCACAAAAAAAACAAACCTGAAAAAAGAGAAGAAAACACTTACCTTGCTGTCAGCTGGCGATCCGGCTCCCTCCCTGGTCTCCTCCTCGCAGTGCATGTCGGGCGTGACATCATCACGCCCGCCCGACATCCATTGCGGAGCGCGACGGAGGAGGAGACCAGGGAGGGAGCCGGATCGCCAGCTGACAGCAAGGTAAGTGTTTTCTTCTCTTTTTCAGGTTTTGGGGGTTTTTTTGCTGCCTCCGACGGGCCCCCCTGGGCTGCAGGGCCCATATATATAATAATTATTTTTTTTTATACATATATACGTATATATAGGGGCCCCGGTGCACTGCTGTGCCCGGGGCCCCAAAATGTTGATAAGAGGGCCCTGACGTTATCTTACTGGTTCAATATTTTAGGCTCCCCCTAAACCTAGTTGCTCTAGGCGTCTGCATCGGTTTACCTAATAATTTCGCGGGCCATGTTCCCAATTCAATTTGTGTTTAGATCTATTAAGATTTTTTTGTGACACTGACAATGTCTCTTTCATTCCATAGTCGATCAGGCCTCTCCAATTTTCTTTCATTGGCTGCTTTCAATTGTCACTGTAATTTGAGAAATGAGGGAATACATGCACCTAGTGGTCAGAAATTCTCTGCACAGATTGGTGAACTGAAGCACACGGTACGATCAAGTAACTGAACCTTGCTTGGCTTGACTGTTGGAGCTTTTTGGCCCATGCTTAGCAGACTTGAACTCATTGGGGCTGAGGCAGAGTAAGTACTATGCCAGTTTTGTGTAGCGTATCTTGCTTGAAATCATTCTGTACATGCCCAGAAGAGTGACCACACCCATATGTCGCACTTACGCCACATTGCGGCTGGAAACATGGAACGGGAGAGTGAAGGGGCGTTCTAAAGTAGACAGGGTACAGTAAGGACATGATTGCACAATTACAGCACAGATTTATATACATCTGTCTAAGCCGTATAATTGAATGATGATGATGATGAAGGTCAGAAGCAATAGTGATCCACTTATGATTGGCTGTTTGTGAATTCTCCACTGATCCTGATAAGTTATTTTTTCTTGTTGCATGTGCATCTATTTTACTTTTGTGTGCCTGTTTAAGCATTTTTTTTGCTTTGTTTATTACACATGCACAACGGGATGTTGTATCTGAAGTTTTATTCATGCCTAATAATGAATACATATTTTGTAAACAAAACAATGTTTATAAATAGTGGCAGACATGTAGATACCGACCTATATGTATCTTTCCATAGTTGCAGCTTTGCATATGTCCGTAATTGCTTCCATTTTAGTGAACTTGCGCTCATGCAATTGCCGCCAACTCCGCATCAGACCATTGTCTGTGATCTGTGGGACGCGGCTGTGATGGAGCGGAGATTCAATGCAACATTTTATTTCATGTTTTCTCAGTAGAGCTGAAGTAAAAAGATGCAGACGGGGGGGTTAGTTGTTTGTGATTAGTCCAGTTACTAATTAGTTCTAAAACTATGCAATCATTTTCAGAATTAAAATATATCTCTGGAAAACAAACACATTGACCACGTACATCAACACCACGTAATTAAGTAACAACTAAAACATGTTTCTTTAGTGATAAGACTGAATTTCCTATAACATTCTTGGTTTCAGGAAAGCAATCTGTTAAGTGGAATTATTTTATTGCTGATTCAGTAAAGTAACGCTTAATTAATCTCTTATGCTGTAATACATATAATCTCTCGCTGGTTGGAAACGGTGCTAACACATATTTTATGCGGCTGGTGAATAGTCTACATTATTACAGCTTAACAGATATACTGATTGCTTTATTGCCTGATTGGTAGACAGTGTTCTGTTTTGCATTTATTTGACACATATGACCTATATTTTGCTACTCCTCTGTGACCAGCAGCAACTGGCTTTCCGGGGACCAGAATTCATCCTTTTATACAAACGTTTTTGTACTTGAAAATGATCGCCATGCTGAAAGTTGCTCAGACTGTTAAAAGCTGTGGTAATCGTTAATTCGTTTACCACTATTCAGACAACCACTTCACCTGCAAAAAAAACACTAAAGTTTTAGAAAGCGTTGTTAATATTTATAGACTTACCTTTAAAGTGACTCTGGACATCACCGATGGACCCGAATGCTGACCGCAAGTGATCTCGATTTAAGAGGTGTTCGGCTCTACTGTTTACTGTCATCGCGACTTGTATTCATCTGAATTTAAAGCGCCAATGTTGGGCCCCCACAGGTTAAGTGTTTAAACACCTAACCCGGCATTGCCACTTTAAATTCAGATGAATACAAGTCACATGACAGTAAACAGTAGTGCCGGACACGTTAATCGAGATCACTTGCGGTCAGCATTCGGGTCCATCGGTGATGTTCAGAGTCGCTTTAAAGGTAAGTCTATAAATATTAACATTGCTTTTTAAGACTTTCGTGTTTTTTTTGTAGGTGAAGTGGGTGTCGGATTTTTCGAAACCGAAAAACCGTACCCCACCCGTTAAAAGTTCCTTTACGGGATCATAAGTTGAGAAGGGAAGTTACAAATCCATAACAAACTAATCATTCTATTCTTCATGCGCTTTTCAAGCATTATTTAGAGAGAAAAGCACACTATCAGTGGGTAGGTGTGAACATGGTGGCTCAGTGGTTAGCACTTCTGCCTCACAATACTGGGGTTATGAGTTTGATTCCCAACATGGCCTTATCTGTGTGGGCTTTGTATGTTCTCCCCGTGTTTGTGTGGGTTTCCTCCCAGTGCTCCGGTTTTCTCCCACACTCCAAAAACATACTGGTAGGTTAACTGGTTGCTATCAAATTGACCCTAGTCTCAGTATCTCTGTGTCTGTGTGTGTGCATTAGGGAATTTAGTCTGTAAGCTATATTGGGGCAGGGACTGATGTGAGTGAGTTCTCTGTACAGCGCTGCGGAATTAGTGGCGCTATATAAATAAATAAATGATGATGATGATGATGAACAAACCCTGACTGTGATAGAAGTGAAACACTGCTGGAGTTCTTGTAGAATAAATATGTTGTTGTATTGTGTTTATTCAGTGCAGTGCCTGGAAATGACGACTAAGAGGAAGATCATTGGCCGGCTTGTCCCATGCAGATGTTTTCGAGGCGAAGAGGAGATAATATCGGTGTTGGATTATTCCCACTGCAGCCTACAGCAGGTGCCAAAAGAGGTGTTCAGTTTTGAAAGAACGTTGGAGGAACTTTATCTCGATGCCAACCAAATTGAAGAGTTACCCAAGGTATCAACTATATTCCTGTTTTCATCAAAGCAACGTAAAATATTTAAGTCGTGCAACTAGGCAGAGCTGAGGCACTGTGGCCTTGTGGCGTCCATTGCGTAGAGTCAAATGCGAATTTCAGAATTGCGCACATTTGCAAAAAAGACTTTACCCCTGGTGTTAGATACAAACTGATGGTGAGGACGATTGTCCGAATCCGCAGACTAATTAGATGGAAATTGGCACCAACACTACATAGGGCTTAGGTTATAGTTGAATAATTCTCCTTATTTAACTTCTAGCTAATTGGTATGTTCAAGCAAAATCAATTATTATATACAAATCAATTATTACATGGAAATCAATTTATATATAGCCTTCCTGCCTTTAACTAGGAGTAATTACAGGGTACAAAGTACAAATGAACTTTACTACCTTATTTAAAAAGTAATATTTTAAAATAAACTGAGAAAAGAGCTGTGATACACGGACCGAAATCTAATGTAGTAAGGACTCATTTAAGCCATTGTTCTTAGTTTCTTTTTCTTTTTTTTCTGTTTTTTTAAATAAAAAAATAAAAAATTGGACCTTTGCATTTTTGTTAGTTAAGTATATTTTTCACGGCATTATAGCTTGAGAACCAAAATATTCCCACTGTAGTTCTCATCCAATTAAAGGATATCGTTATCTTGGAATATTTCGCAATGTTGTGCATTGAGGAGCCTTGATTCAAATAAATGACGATGACTTGGAAGAGAGGGTAAAGATGGTCTTGCACAAAGGAGCTTACAATCTTAAAGATGTGGGGAACAATGAATGATTTTTTTGTTTGTTTCATATGTTTAAATTGATAATAACATTGTCTATTCTTTTTTTTTTTTCCTGTTCCATTATGGTTGAAAAGAAGATAAAATGATCAGGTTATCGGGAGCACTAAGGGTTAAGTGTTTGCAGTGAGCTGCAACATTGTAACAGTAGTCTTGGCTGGCTGCCAGGTTCTAGTGAACAGAGATGGGAGGGGCTATGTGGGTTGTCAGACAAGTATCTATTCAAAGTGAATTCATACATGTCATCAGAAATTACCAGCTCACAATTAGGTGTGTGCTTATACAAGAAGGCAGTAGCAAGGTTATAATAATCATCCTTTGCAAGCCATCCTGCTATCAAACAGGGAACGTGGGCTTTTGGTAAAAAAAAAAGAAAAAAAAGTGGAATTCCCTTTGAAAGTTAATTTTCACAGTTCTCTGAAATATCCTTGCTTTCAGCTTGTAGATCGATAGTGGTACGTAAATAATAATGACAGACTGTGAGGATTACGCTATGGTATAAAATCAATTTCTTTGTTAAAAATAAATTCAAGAAACATCGTTTAAATTCTTGTAACAGTTTTATTAAGTTTGAAATAGGTGTATGTTAAATATTTATGGAGCATTAAAGAATAGTTACAATCAAAACAGAGTTTTATAGTTTTGGACATCATTAGGTAATATGGGCTAAATCAGAAAATCTGATCGACAATCCCCAGTCCTGAAATCCTTCCTAATGATTGACGAAGTCCATACACTGTGAGCTTCACATGTGAATGATTGACGCATTGATAGAAGGTGTTTTGACAACACTTCTGGCAGCTTGAAGTCTGACTTAGCAGGAGAATGGATCTCTCTTCTGGGACTGATAGACCCATTAAAGGGGGGTAAATTTACTAAACGGCCGGTTTGAAAAAGTGTTGCCTATAGCAACCAATCAGATTCTAGCTTTCATTTATTTAGTACATTCTATAAAATGACAGCTAGAATCTGATTGGTTGCTATAGGCAAAATCTCCACTTTTTCAAACCTGCACTTTAGTAAACATACACCAGGATCTCATAAATTTGTGGATCTGGGAAGCACAGGATTTTTTTAATTTAACTTGCTACATTTTACATAATTCCACCCAAAACCTCATTTTTCATTTTGACTTGAATTATCCGTTCAGTGTTTATATAAGACTTTTATATAGAACCTTTTTGTAGGACTTTTATGTAGGACTTAGGCTTAATGAGTAGAGAGAGACGGTGGTAGTTTTTGCTCCTCCATGAGACATTCCACCTTTGTTAATTAACATTAATGTGAAGATATTGAGGTGTTTGAACAATTTCTTTCACTTTAACCAATCCTTTCCTTTTAAAACTTTATATTATATTTAAATATAATGATGGCAATTGTTCACTTGTATCATTATTTCCAGAAAGATACATCTCAAATTGTACAATAATAACAAAATAATAAATATATTAATAAAAACATAGTTGGCAACATTTTAAAAATATTTTCCGGGGAAAGTGTTGCAAATTTCAGATTTTCCCCAGCAAATTAATTTGATCCCAATTTGCCTAAATTTGGTGAATTAATATTGACCACTGATGAATCAAGCCAATCCCAGTGCATGGAATGTAAACTGTCCAATCAGAAAGCAGATCCCGCATGTCTATAGCCTTATAAAAGATGCCTACAGTCCAACGGACTCATCTTTCCTGTATTGTTCTGGGATAAATGTCTGTGGGTGCTCTCTGTGAAGGTTAATATCCCAGATTACTGCACACAGCTGTACATTGTCTATCCAGGTGTAGAAATACCCAAACATTTCATTGTGATATATTATGTCATTCAAGACATACAAACTACCCAAGTGACCTCTGGTTCTCACCCTTTGGATCAGCGCCACCTCTTCTATGTCCCATGATGTCTGCAAGGCTGCACGAGCCAGTGTGGCCCCACCCCTCTGCTCAGGCTCCACCCCCCTATTAGCTGGTCTGGTCCTAATGTTCTAATGAAATAATTGATCAGGCATTTGCGCCCCCTAGCAGCACAGTTGCAAATTGCACCTCTTTCATACACTCTCTCAATAGGCACACACTGGGAAGTACTTTGTGGAATAATAACTTTATATTAAACTGTGCAGTTATATCGGCATACAGAGAGAACACATCTTGCATGTAACACAAACATGAGAAGAAACTATAATATTCCATGTACAACAGAGTACACTATTATAATACACAGTGACAAGACAATAACACATTTAGGAGCAGCGCCACCTGCTGCCCCTCCAGTGTAATCACTCTAGCAATAGTAAGACTGAATCTGTTGTAATATCTCAACAAATTGCCCCCTCCCCCCACCCTAGCAGCATACTACCCATGACTGCCTGGCAGCAAAGAGGCAGGCAGAGGTTCCTGTCCGGCCAATCCGATAATGCTTTAAACACCAAGGAGTGGGCGGTTAGCATCCTCTGCCTGTTTCATAGGCTCAAAGTGAGTAGGGGCGGGGCTCTGCTAAGCCAACCCCTTTAAAAAAAAAGTCTAGGCCAGACACAATTGCCCTCCTGCCCCTGGGCCATCCCAGCTCTGCTCAAGGCCAATAAAACAATTTGATTCCCAAAACAACTGCATGCGGCCGTCTGTTCTGCATTCAAGTCTCAGTTTAAAGGGTAATATAAAATAATTAGAAGATGCGGCACACAGGACACCAAGGTGACTTCACCTCATCTTAATAGAATGCATCTAACATAGCGCAGTCATTACCCGATGTAGGAAGGAAACTATCACCAATCCAAATTACCGGGGCACAAAGAGGTCATCAATGTACCAGTGTGCAGACGGTGCTTAGATCTCCTTGTGAGTTCAAAAAGAGCTTTCCAAGTTTTAAAATAAATCTGCGCAGTGACTGCCGTGGTTATTTTTTTCCAGCCCCGATATAAAGATTACATGACAATGCATACAAATTGCTGCTTCCCACTATTTATATTTCTCGCAGTATTCCTTGTACGCTTATCTTCTGTCCTGATTGTTTAGCTTCCCGATGCTTAATGCATTTTTATTAGAAATTGTATTCTCCAGAGTTGATTTTTTTGTGCTTTGAAGTTGGCTCTTTTGGTCTGTTGTCTGGTCATGAAATATAATCGAAATGATGGATGTTGGGTTCAAACAAACGGTGACGTGCTGGAATTTTTACTTTCTTTCGCCAACTTGAGTGTCTCGGCTCAGACTGCATCGTTTTGGGTAAAAATCTTAAATTAATTGTTCTCTCCTTCATCATGCATCACCCTGCAGGGAAATAAATCAAGGTTGTATAGTAATATATTCACCCGTTTTCTGACTTGCAGATATTGTGATCCAATGGAAGGTTCAAGAATATTCCAATTAGCAAATTTTAACTTACGATAAGAATTTGTTGATGAAATGTAAGGAAGCGGCAGACAGTGGCCTCTTTATTCTATAGAAATAAGCTTAGACAGTGCGGTTATCCTCACCTCCCAACTGTTCCGACTTAGGCGGGATAGTCCGGTCCTAGGTGCTCAGCAGGTACAAGTCATTGCCAGAAAGTTGGGAGTTATGTAATGGTCACTACTGTCTGCGTAGGTAAGATTTGCCGGCTGTCACCAGCGATGGCTGCGGCAGGCCGGGGAAGCCTATTTAATAAGGAATCGCGGAGGAACATGTACCGCCAGAATGCTTGTTCTATTACCGCTATCTCAGGCTGGTAACAGAAGAAAAAGAATAAAAAAAATACCTTAGTATTTAAAAGTAAAAAATATTTTTTTTCAATGTTTGAAGAATACACACACATACATATATATACATAAACATATATACATACACATACATAAATACACATATACATACATAAACATATATACATACACATACATAAATACACATATACATATATACACACATATATACACACACACACACATACAGTGCTTTTTTTGTAAGAAAAAAGGTGTCACCACTAACATCACATAGTCAATCACTGTACACACACCCACACACGTCAGTTGTGTTACGAAACATAATGGTCACCGCCCGCAGTAAGCACAACAACATGACCAATCACAAGCCGAGCAGTGACATCACAACCAGCGCGGACGAAGTACGCATGCAGCGGACTCGACACACAAGCAGCCCGCATGCACCGTTTTAATTATATTGCCGCCGACCTGCTACGCTCAATAGGGCGATTCAAGTCCACGTGGACCAAACATCAAATGTTCAAAAGTTACTTTTAAAACTTGGGGAATCCATCAAAAAAAGGTACTAGAACTCAGTTCTGGTGAGTTCTATGACAAAAAGAGTATGTGTATATATATATATATATATATATATATATATATATATATATATATATATATATATATTATGTGTTAACCCTTACCGCTGTCCCAGTTGAACTTCGCTCAACTCTGTCCGCAAGATTTTATCGATAAATTGGCACGATAACAAGCCCAATTTACATACCTCCTAACTTTCAGTACTAAGAACTTTTGTTCCAAATAGTTTTCAGGTTTATTGTATCTTAACTAATTGTAGAATTAGAGGCACATCACAGCTGCTTGACAGTAACTGTTGGGAGATCTCTGTGTGCCGTAGCGCAGCGCTGTGTTCCATTAGAAGCGACCCAGACATTGTATCAGTGGATAAGAATTGCAGCTGTGACAATGAAACTGGCAGAACTTTGGAATATCGGCTCTGTTATGACAGCGAGGATAATTTAATGTTTATTAAATGAGAGTACAGCGCTCTCTCTGTATACTGGCAGACTTATGGACAGCTTATGGACAGGTATACCCTTAGCCAAATGCATCAAATGTATTAACGCTGTTATATATCGCTCTATGTATGTTGTCCCCCTCCTATAATGCCCTTTGTGGACTGTGATCTAAACTGTCGGTATAAAGGGGGAGGGGTTATTGTATTTTCAAATTACTGGATTGTATTTCCCAAGATAGTCCTATTTTTTGCCACTGGAAAAGAATTAAAATGGAATGTTTATTTCACTTAGGGATGTGCACCGGCCACTTTTGGTGTCTCGTGTTTTGGATTCGGATTTGCTTGAGGTTTTGGGTTCGGATTTGTTTCGCAAAACACCTGACGAAAGGTTTTGGTTCGGATTTAAGGTTTTGGATTCGGATTTATTTTGAAAAAAACATAAAAAGTGCTAAAAACCAGTTTTGTGTTTGTTTTTTTTCACTCCTACGCTATTATTAACCTCAATAACAATCATTTCCACTAATTTCCAGTCTATTCTGAACACCTCACAATATTGTTTTTAGGCCAAAAGGTTGCACCGAGGTAGCTTGAGCACATAATGCCAAAAAAAGAGGTACAAGATGGAATTGTTCTGGGCCCTCCCTCCCACCCCTCGCGAGATTCGACGCGAGACTTGGACGACAGAGCCTCATTTTCATTTTCATTTCACAGCAGTGCACAATTCATTTCAGTGCAGAAGGTTTAGTAAAGACCTTGGGTCTGAGTCATTAAGGAGAGCAGAGCATAAAAAGGAGTAACTTTGCATCTGGGCAAAACCATGCTGCATTGGAGGGGGAGGTAAATTTAAAATGTGGGGACAGATTTATAGTTGGGATAGGGCATGTCCTAGATCAACTTTAGATTTCAGTGTAAAAATAAAGTTATCAAGTATTTGTGTGCTAGATGAAAAAACAGGCAGTATTTGACTTATGTGCAAAATAATAAACTAATTTACCCCCCTTGCATTGTAACATGGTTTGTCCCAGAGAACATTTACTTCCTCTTTGTGCCTTACTTTCTTTAATGACTCGGGCCCTTTGTCATTGCACAATGGAAAGTCACGTATGCAAAATTCTGCAATAAATCTGTATTTGTCCATATAGCACCCAAAGAGATCAAATATTTAATGTGCATAATATTCCAGCCCAGACAGGTCTCTGGAAATTGTATATAAATATTTTAAATATATTTTATATAAATATTATAAATATATAACTATTATATAACGCTAAAATTAAGCAAACTGCTTTGCCATGAGAAGATTAAAGCCAAGGTTTTCATCTTTACTAAAATGTCTGGCTGTGCTTAGAAATGTAAACCAAGATGTCACAATGGTTCCAAACAGAATGTAAAACTTTTGAAAACAGTTATTTGTTTCATCGAATGTAAGGTTATTGCAGCGATCCCGCTACAAAATAAATAAATCAGGTGTTTTAAATCACTGTGGGAATCTGTAAGAACAACGTTGGTATTTGCCATTTTCCTTGATTTTTTTTTCTTTAGACTGCTTTTAATGGTTTGTGATTTTGGACTACCATGGCAACCACAGTCACATAGCACATGATGTAGTGAGCAGAGAGGCTTTTGAATGCCCATCTGACCTCTGTTTGCACTGTGACATCCTCCTTCTCCCCCCTCTGCCATCACATGACATGTTGAGAGCTGTGAGCCTGTGTCTGGGTAGCAGACAGACTGTGTCTGTGTCTGGCAGCCATATAACAATTTCTGTTTGCCAAACAGAAAACTTTTGAAGGCAAGATAATAATTTCTAGGAGAATAGCTAAGAAAAATGTATGCTTGAAAAGGTGCTTAACTATTTAAAAAACAAAAAAATGCATCTCTTATGTGGAATTGCTGCATTAATTCTACCCTGAAACATCATGCCAGCTTCCTATGTGTACTGCATTTTGTGGGCATATATCTTCTGCCATTTGTACCTTTATATCCTTTCGTTATAGGGATGGCATACTCAATAGGGGCATAGAGTTGGTATAGTGAAGGAGGACAGACAACTGGTATAATGACTAGGTCTTGTATAAACAATAGAAGCTATGGCTTGTATTATCAGTGGTAGGAAATTACTGGTATAATGTTTAGGGTCACTGCTGAAGAAAATGTGTCAGGGCACTGTTAAACTATGTGTGGGGGCACGAATTGGGTATCATGCATAGTTGCCTACTCTCCATAAATGTCCGAGAGACTCCCGAATTTCGGTAGTCTCCCGGAAGAGTAGGGCAAACCCCCGGATTCAGGGCAGTTAGTTAAGTGGAGGGGGCAGGACTCAGCAACGTGATTCACGTGTCATCGGGGCCCGCCCCCTACTGTGATAGGCTAAAAGGGTTGTGTCGGTTTAGGGACAGGGCCAAATGATGTGTCCTGTTTGACCACGACTACCAGAAACCGCCAGTGAGATCTCTGCTGCTGGAATAGAGATCTCACAAGTTGCATTTTGTCCACTTTGCCTTTTATACCTAAACAGTTTGTCCTGTCAATGTCTGCCCATGAAGTGTTCCCAAATGTCAAATATCATCCACTTTTTTGACTTTTTGAGTATGACAATTGTGCGCTTTCTGCATGTGCGAGGAAACATCACCGGCCGCATAAGATCAGCTGAAAAAAATAGGATATATTTATTATTTTTTTTAATAGCAGAGGTATTAGAGTATATCACTGAGAGTCTGCTGTATTAATGGCAACTGAAGTTAAATACAGTGACAGCTGCTGTATAAGTATAGACATAGTTCTGGGAGTGTCACAGAAGTTTGGTGAAGATTTTGTAAAATAAGCTATTTTTGCAGGATGCCAAAGTAATTACAGTTTCAACCCGCTGCTGGTAAAAGATGAGCTCTTAATAACATTGGCTCCAACTTGGCAGCGTCCAACTCCAAATTCTTAATCCTATGATCCTCTGTCAGCTTTTCTCTGGGGTTTCCCTTGCAGCCCTGATCAATTAAAATTAAAGATTATTTTTGTTATCAATGACAGTGATAGCAACCTTTATTATCAGTATATTGCTTCTTCGGAAGTCTTACTGTGCACTGGAACAGCAGAGAGTGCCGGCTGAAACTCAGTTCTTGGTACCTGTCGCTGTGATCATGTGACTTTCATCGCCAGTAACATACACCGTTGGGCAGTCAATGAAATGATAACGGAGTCCTAGGTGCTCAGCAGGAATGAGCCATTGACAAGCACAATGTATCTATTACCTGTATAGAAGACTAGAAGATACATTTATTGTACTTTGTATCCACCATCTGTGCTACTTCTAACGATACGTTATTCCTTTTTATTTAGCTTCACCATAACTTAGTTTTGAGCCATCTGGAAATTTACTGACAGTCAGTAAAACTGTAGAGAAATTTTCATCTTTCATCTTATATATATTACTTTTCTGCAAACAGAAGTACTAAAGGAATGATATTGAGAAACTATAAGCCTGTAGCACCTTTCTAACCTTCCCTAATCATCCTTCTTCTGTAGATGTAATTACTAATTCCAATGTTGGAGGAATCTGTAGTTAATTCAGTAACAAATATTTGCAAAGTCTGGAAACCAGACACCATAGTGTGACCGCTAATGCAACTTCAAACAGGGCTGAATATAACGTCTCACAATACAATTACAATTTGTATTTATTAAGATATCTGTGGATAATACCTAGTAATTACCTAGCTGCTGCCAAGACTGTTTGAAGATTTTTTTATGCACTAGTAAACAGTCGTTTCAATCTGTCCCGTAAATCCACCTAGTTCTTCACTGACATCGGTCATTCACGTGTGATATCATCACAATGCAGAAGCTTGATGGCTTTGCCTGGGTCTAACATTATTGTGGATATATAATGATGTCACAGGTGCATGACCAGGTACAGATAACACTAAAATAACCGTAAGAACGTAAGTATACGGCTCCTGAAGTTTGAGGATAGCCTGTGCAGAGAGATAACTTAAAGCCATCACCGGCATATGTGTGCTCTTCTGATCATGTCACAGATTGGGGAAAGAGGTTTTTTCGATTCTTAGTGTAGGACTGAATGACGGCTGCTCAGTGCATAAGAAGACCTAGGATCACAACATGCCTTAAAATGCCAATTTTCATTGAACAGTCCTGATTTTTTGCCAACTACAGGGATATGCCATGTCAGAGAAGAAGAGGAGCCTTGATGGAAACGGGCAAGACATGGGCAGATCAGGGGCCTGATTCATTAAGGATCTTTATACCATTTTCATACTGCCGCCCCGGAAATATCCCGGGTTTTTCAAGGCGGGTTTTTGCAGGGGCTCGGAGTGTCCCAGCTCAGAAACACCATTCATACTGCACCTCGGACCCGGGAATTTCCTGGGTTGACCCCATTCATACTGCACAAGTCTGTGCCCTGGCAATTTGTGGGAGTCATCACCAGAGCAGTTTTCATTGGCTGAAAGCTGGAAAATGAAAAAAAACTCTCTCTTTCTCGCTCTCTCTCTCTCTCTCTCTCTCTCTCTCTCATCTACAAGAGGAGCAGGATTTCAAACAGGGCTTCACTGTCATCTGCAGCTAGACTAAAACTTAAAACAATTATACACCAATTGTGACCAAAAATGTGCATCAAACAAACAAAGTGAAATCAAGCGCTGTCTGTCCCCCATACAGACAATAGTGAACTGTGAATACAAAAAAAATATTTGATACTTAATTTAGTTGATGTGTGAGATTCTTCAAATGACCTCCACAATGAGTATATCAACAATACATAATAAACACAAAAAAAATAATAGTGGGATATTGTTTAACACTGCAATGTTGTAAAACAATATACATTTCTTCCAAAATCAGTATATGTAGATGTTCTTCTTCCTTGAGAGTGTTTTGCAAATATGAAAATTCTCCAGAGGTTCCACCCCCCCCCCCACCTCCCAGTGCAAGTGAACTTACAATATAGCTTCTTGTATTCTACCATAACATCAAATTTTCCAAATGGTCTCACACCCTTTTGTCTTCCACTTACACGATAAATTCTTTGTGATGAGCTTTTACTATGGTATCTTTTATATCTGCCAGAGAAATTTGGTTCTTTCATTCTTCAAAGATAACTTCAGAAAAAAAATGGTAATTCCTCATATCATGTAAGTGGATTACAAAAGGGGTGCTGTAACGACCTGCCTACAAGCTTGCTGCTTTGTATTGACAGTCCCTGCCTCCTGGACTTTTGGACTTTTTCTGTGTTTCATTTTATGTGTCAGCAGCAGTACCTCTGATCACCAGAGGTGCTGCTATTGTGCCTGTTTCTTGTGCTTTAAGAGTTAACCTTGTTGAACTAATTATTCCTTAAACCTGGGTTTTCCCCTATGCATACTTGTTACTCCCAGCATACATTGCTGGTTATTGTTGTCACATCCTGTTGTTCATTGTTGTTACTTCCTTCTGCTGTGATCCTGGGTTTATGCTGCTTGGGATCTCTCCTTACATTCTGCTTACCTGCATCATCTTTGAACCTGGTATTTACCTCTGCATTTCCCTGCACTTGCTGCTTGGGATCTCTCCATACCTCCTGTTTACCTGCAACAGCCGTGTACCTGGTAATTACTGCAAAACTCAATATTACGCCTTCTGTTTATACTCTTCAGCAAATAAACATTGAATGTTTTTCACCTTATTCGTGGCTCCTTAGCTGTATTCCTGCATTGATTCGTGACAGGTGCACTACATCGGTGGGAGACCATTTGGAAAATTTGTTGATTTGATCATCCGTCACTTACACCTGCCCCTGACAACCCCCAAATGAAACTGCTTCTTCAGCCGTAACTGCGACTACGTCTCAGTCTGAATCCATACACAATTGCTGTAACATGCCAACACCGTACATTGCCTAGGTTAGAATACCCCTTCCCTCCCCCGTCAGGCCTCTTTAGGCGTAAGGAACCGTAAATGGCAAAAAGTTTCAGGTCTGAACAGTCGTAGTTGCGAAAGTTCACCTTCTGACCATGTACAGTGTGAAAATACGCAAAGATACGCTACTCAAATAGTCGTATATCACACTCTGAATTAGGCCCACCGTGAATATCAAGGTAAACTTTTGTATAATGGGTACCTTCAACTTGACACAGTACATAAAGCAGCGAGGTCTCTGTACATCTACAAGCGGTACATTGTCATTTCTTTCATTCAACATAAGTCATTTTGCATAACTGACGTTTCCCTCGATTGAGACACGAACCCTTGACTGAAAAGCAATTATGTTTTGGATATGGCATGTGGCTTTGCTGAGTAAGACGTACATGCATAATGCAGGCTGAGCTGTGTATTGAAAAGATATATAGAATAGAGCTGTCAATCGCAGCAGTGGTGGTGGGAATAGACCCTCCGCTGTGTTTGCTGTGGCTGCTGTCAGTGTTGAGTGACTCAGTAGGGACGTGGCTTGGGTTTGGTAGAGGGTTCTCTGCTCTCCAGAGGTGATGCTCAGTTCGTCAACCGAGTACCTCCCAGGATTGGATAACTTCCCGCTGCTTTTGCCTATTACCTGATGCCTTATAGCAGTGCTTGTCTAAACCAGAGGAGGCTGTGTTGACAAAACCCTTCCGTAGTATTTGATGGAAGCGGCTCCGCAGTGCTTATTGCAGTTGCTTCTGATGGTTTGGCTACCTCAAGGGAGGTTTTCTTCCCTTCTACCCACTCTGCCACTGCATTAGGTGATATTAGCAGTGAGACCAGCCAGATACTTCTCCAGAGGTCCTTCTGGACACTGAGCTTCCTTCCCAGGATTCATCTGTTGTTGGCGTGACTCCTTTGACTCCAGCTGCTCAGACTCCCAAGCCCATGGTTTCTGCTCCAGTTGTGAGAGGCCCAGAGTCCATCTCATTGTTGTTCTTGGTTTGGCAGGATTTCAGACTGCTAAGAGGAGGCTCCATAAAGGACTTTATGATGGCAGCATTGAAGCTTTGCCATAACATACTACATTGTGAAGGGCACTGGGAGTCACGGTGTGTGGACACCACTGCCCTTCGCCACCTGCAGAGGGTGCACTTGGGCAAGGATGACAGCAACTGGGTGGCACCTGTAGAGGGTTCTGCCTTCATTGGGATAGCTCACACACAAATACTTGATAGCTAATTTGTACACCGAAATTTAAAGTTGATATGTGTGTGCTACATGAAAACACAGTCAGTATTTAACTTATGTGCAAAACAGAATACTAATTTGCACCCCTTGCATTGTAACATGGTTTTGTCCAGGAGACTTAAATAAGAAGTTTCTTCAGTTAAGATCCTTAATGAATCAGGCCCATAGTTTGTATAATGTTATTTATGCCAAAGTCATTCCTGTCAATCAATTAGGGTGGTTCATCAAAGGGTCTCTGCGCATTACATATGTCCCCCATTCTTTGACATTGCCTTTGTGGAAGACCATTCTAACAAATTTGGGATTTTGCATGAATATTATTGACTTTGTTTTGTTCATGAAAACTTTCATGCATAGTGAAGGTTGAATTATTGTCTAGGTGGAAGATCATATATTAGATGATGTATATTAGATGATGTTGTGGTGCATATTTGTAAGGTTGATAGAGGGTTGTTTGTGCAGTAAGCTCTATCGAAATGTGCACTGATCTTCATTCTCTTACCACAAATTAAAAATGATGATCGATATAAATTAACAAATCTGTGAAGTATAAAGACTGAGCAGTAGACAGTAGTGTAGTCAGGGTATTAGTGAAACTGTTTATTAGGTAGATTTGTGCAGGAATCAGGTCCGCTTCAAAAAAAATTTCAGTGGTCCCAAATTTAAGAGTCTTATATGATTCACTTCCACTGGGAGCATACTCAGTGACCTGTTACTGGGAGGAACTGCAATAGAATCTTCCAACCGATCAGCTCCATAGATTTGCTGTTCTCACAGAGATCAATACCGCCTGCATTGTGGAAGCTCTGTATATAGAATAATAAGGTTAGGAAGTAGAAGGGAAGGTCCCAGAAAGAATTACAAAAGCTCTGCCGTCATTTTTAAAATGAAGACTGTTAATAAGCCAGCAAAGTTAAGCTTCAGTAGGTAATATTTGTGTTTTTGAGCTTTTGTATTTGCATATATGCTACTGGTTCATGCATATGATGTTAGTTTAGTTATAGTTATAAACTGGTGGAAGGCTTCTCGATTGTTCTCTACTATACGCAATAAAACTTCTTATAATATAAATAAATAATGCATTTTTTAACAGGAATGTTAACTGGCCAACTGTATAAAATGAAATTAAGTAAAATAAAATACATGCTAGAATTGCTTGTAAGAACGATGTTTTAATTTTCTTTAAATGTGATAAATGAGTATTACTTCATAATTCAATATTGGTTCTAAATCTCAGCGTGTAATGCCTGGGAGCTTTAAAAATAAAAAAAAATAAAAGATTGTTTTGTATAACAAAGTAAATGATTAATTCATTTCTGCTGTAATTGCCACAATATATTGGTTTACTCTCATGCTTGATCACCAAAAAAAGATATATCTCCACTGTTTTTGAACGTATGACAGTATTAATGCTGTGTTAAAAGAATTAACTTTAAGTCTATTTCCTTGACAGCAATTGTTCAGTTGTCAGGCTCTACGGAAGCTGAGCATGCCCGACAACGATCTCTCAAACCTGCCAGCAACCATCGCCAGCTTAGTGAATCTCAAAGAGTTGGATATAAGCAAGAATGGTAGGTTGTTCATTGATATCTTCACGTTAATCCTTCACTGTGTCTTGTATCACTGAGCAATATTATCTCTTTGTTATGCAAAATGCAACAAGATAACATTCAACTGTCACTTTGCTGTATCTAAAATCTGAAAAGCTGCGAGAAACACGTAAAGCAACATTGTGGCAGATTTTTATAGAATTAGCAAAGAACATTATTATTATTTTATTTTAATCTCTTTTTTTATGATTTACCCAAATAGCTATATATTTTGACTGTTTGGTTTTTTTGCATCTTATTTGTAAGCCCGGTTGTTACAGTCATTTCCTGCTTTGTAAAGTTTATATTTTATTAAGTAATTTAATAATCCTTGACAATGTGTGTGTATGGAGTGTCATAGTCAACTGTATATTTTGTCTACTAAATCACAAAACATATTGTGGCAGCTAACACAATTACATTTGTAGCACAAATTCACAAAATCAATTTTGTGGCTCACCGTTTGTTTCGATAAGCACATGGGTAATGAAAAATAAACAAACAAAAAATAACCTTGTAATACAAAACCAACTTTGTAGCCAAACATTTTTTTTTTGAGCCACATAATCATTTTTTTAAGCTACTTTATTGACAACATTGTTAATCGTGATTTTCAAACTCCATATTGATATGAATGCAGCCGATTAATTCAATAGGTTTACGAGGAACCAGCTCATTCCTCAGTGATGTCACATGATCCTAGTAAACGGCCAGGTTGAATGTTCGTGAATATAAATTTCACAATACTGTATAGCTGCCTTCATTGTATGTAGACAACAAAAGCACAGTTATATATCTATGGATGTTAAAGGATGGGAAAATAAATATTTGTTTTTATAACACTGCATTCCAGCTTGGATGTGGTATACTGTAACAATTACCCCCTTCCTCAATACGTATGTCATCTCTCCTGTAATTCTCCTTCATCATTCCTACCCATTTTCACCACACACACCTGGGGGTAAATTTATCAAGCTGCGAGTTTTCGGCGGGTTTGAAAAGTGGAGATGTTGCCTATAGCAACCAGTCATATTCTAGCTGTCATTTTGTAGAATGTACTAAATAAATGATAACTAGAATCTGATTGGTTGCTATAGGCAACATCTCCACTTTTCAAACCCACCGGAAACTCACAGTTTGATACATTTAGCCCCTGATCCCCAAATGGCAGTATACCAGCCCTCTGCTGCATATGTGAAGTGTGCATGTTCCTAGAATGAATAAAATGTACCTCCCAACATGTCTGTCCCCTCCAGCTGGGCGGAGGTGTGGCCATGACAAACTTGGGTGTGTCAGTACATGACCACACCCCCTGAAATGGGGACTGTCCCACTGAAATCGGGACAGTTGGGAAGTATGATAAAATCAGGGACGCCAAGAGGAATTTCGGGCCCCGTTACAGCAACTTCTTGGGCCCCCTCCCGTTTCCACCAAAGGGACCATGGCCACTCCAGACTGGTGACTCTGATCAAATACACGGACCTCTAGATAAAATAAGTCACAGGAGACACAGAAAAATATTTTTAGTTCTCTAGAGTTTGAAATTCGGAATTTTCATTTTCAGTGGGAGAGCCACTCATAGATTCCACAGCTCTGATCTTTATCTGAATCATCAGATGGAATAATTAAGCATTTCACAAGTTTAACCCAGATATAAATTAAACCTTTTGTTTGATCCAGGGAGATAACGTTTCACTAGCACAAGACGTGTCACATACATTTGAAAGCGGCGGTTCAGTCAAGGAAATATAATTGTTTAGTACTAATAGCTGAGATAATTAATAGTCCCACTTTTAATTAGCTTCTAATCTAATCTTAGCTTTGATTGAAAAGCCAGAGCCGGAGATATAAAGAGAATATGTTTATTTTAGTACTCGGATCAAGATAGGGACCTCAGCATCACGCGGCTTTAGCGATTAAAGGAGGATGTTTGAGTGTAACAAAATCTTCCCTTCTTCTTCAGCGGTGTCATGAAAATGGATTATTCTGTCCTTTTGTTCTTTTCCGTACAGCCTCATTTCTCCCCAACTTTCAATCGGCGCAGTCTAAATTTTAATGCAGATATTTTTAGAACGCAATCAATCCTAACAGAATACTTGTTAAGTCAAACAGGATGATTCAGGCTATCTTGGTTCATTGTCATCGCAGCCTGTTAGGGAATTGTTTTCTAAAGAGCTCCATTGAAATTATACGAGGATGCTCTCAGCACAGGTCAGTTACGGTTATTTTAAAGGGACATGGTGGCTCAGTGGTTAGCACTTCTGCCTTACAGCACTGGGGTCATAAGTTTGATTCCCAACCATGGCCTTATCTGTGTGGAGTTTGTATGTTCTCCCCGTGTTTGCGTGGGTTTCCTCCGGGTTCTCCGGTTTCCTCCCACACTCCGAAAACATACTGGTAGGTTAATTGGCTGCTCTCAAATTGACCCTAGTCTCTCTGTGTGTATGTTAGGGAATTTAGACTGTAAGCTCCAATGGGGACAGGGACTGATGTGAGTGAGTTCTCTGTAAAGCGCTGCAGAATTAGTAGCGCTATATAAATAGCTGCTGATGGTGATGATAATACTAAGCCTAGTCCTCATATAAAATGTCATCACAGATATATATGTAAAATTTCCCAGTCCTTGCCCTCCTGAGAGTATTGCAAATATACTTTTATAAAATTGGTGCCCGGAACTAATTATGCCCCCTGTGATCCAGTGACTCAGTATGGTACCATGGAACCGGGCATATCCCGTTTGGTCACCCTCATTGGTGGCCAACTTAGTCAAGTATCCAGTCTCAGTGCTGAAACCAAGCAAATGGATTTTTCTACCTATGGGCAGCTTAAGGCAATGCCAACGCTGACCTTAGCAGAGACTTAAACTGGCACAAACCTCTTTAATGGTGCAACTAATACAATAGAGACACCGTGCCCAAACTTTTGCCCCCTGTACCTTCAGTTCAGATGTGCTTGGTTCAAGGCCGACATAAACACAGCTGATTCTTGTATGCCACATAGTTCAGTGATTACCTAAACGGTGTCTTCTGTCTTGTTAGTGCTACCGTGTTCTTCCATCCTAACAAAGGCCATCACCAATCCCGTTACATAGTGATGAGAAAGATTTGTGTCTTGTATCAGGTTTATGAGGTGTAATGTGGTGACAGCAAACACTGTGGGCATCATTTAGAATTAGTAGCAAAGTATAAAGGGACATATTTGCTCCTGGACAGACCTTATTTCGATGCACGGTATTGCAGGTGCAATTTTATTTGCAGTTCAACATGATTTTGCCAAGGTGCAAAGTTACTTCCTTGCTGGATTGACTGCTAATTTTAGATGAGGCCAAGTAAGTGAAAGTACTCAATGGACTCTATTAATACTTTTAAACTTGTGGAATGAGTAACAAATTCTTGCTTGCACTGGATCTACAATGCGTCAATCTTGGAATGTGGGATATTATTTCACAGAACTATGGCAATGAATAGTGAGCAACTTAGCTGGGTAAAGAGAGTTGTTCTGATGTCTCAGGATAGATATCATCACCATCATCACCAGCTATTTATATAGCGTCACTAATTCCGCAGCGCTGTACAGAGAACTCACTCACATCAGTCCCTGCCCCATTGGAGCTTACAGTCTAAATTCCCTAACACACACACACACTCAGACAGAGCGGGAGAGAGAGAGACTAGGTTCAGTATAATAGCAGCCAATTAACCTACTAGTATGTTTTTGGAGTGTGGGAGGAAACTGAAGCACCCGGAGGAAACCCACGCAAACACGGGGAGAACATACAAACTCCACACAGATAAGGCCATGGTCGGGAATCGAACTCATGACCCCAGTGTTGCCAGGTGGAAGTGCTAACCACTGAGCCACTGTGCTGCCCATAGATATGATATTATAATTCACCCTCCTGTGCAGCTAAAAGAAATAAAACGTCTTCAATGTTGTTGCCCTTTAATTCCTGTACATTGGTTGCCAGCCTTATAATACAAGAATTGTAAGGTCCTCTAATGTTAAATAATCACAGGAAGCCCGAGCAGAGAATATTAACATACTCAGTTCATCTTTGATCTTTCTCCCATGGTCGTTCTAGCTCACCTTACAGCGGGAAGCAGACGGCAGCGGTCTATTACCATGCATAGCTGCCAATTCTCCTTAATGTCAGCAGACAGTCCAAGGTTTTACATTTGACCTGGAAATGTCCCAATTATTTTAGTATTAACCAAGAACGCTGTACAGTTCTTCCTACTCTGAATATAAGATGCAGTTCTCACTACCTATTATTATTCTCTGGTCTTCATGATTTAATATTCCAGAAGTATTTATAATGCAAAACACTACTTTAGAAGCAAGTTCAGAGAACAATATGGAGATTGAAGTGGGCCCAGAGTCCGCAAAGACAAGGGCAAGAACTTGCTTAGATTCTCAGCAGCCAAAGGACTGTGGGAATCACTTTATAATGTAATCGGCTATGTACCATGCAAGTCAAAGATTTATAGCTAATATTTGATCTTATTCAGGGGCAAGCGCTTTTCAAATGATTTCAGGCGAATAATTAATATATCTTCTAACAATAGGAGATATAGTTTTAGCAGATGCAGCCCTTAAAAGATATATAACTGTGAGAATGATATCTCAGTTTAGGGGCAAATGCAGGATTTGTAGAGGGGGGTTTCCACACCCCGCCGCCAGTGGGCGTGACCAGCATGCATCGGGCGTGGCTATAATTTTAGACAGTGCTTGGCTGCTCTCCAATTTTTCCTATCCCCATAATATACATGGGCAATTCTGTGTGTACTACTCTTAGGTGCACACAGCTCTCCCTTTTCAAGCAGGACTGTGTGAAGCGGGAGCAGGGTCCAGTCACCTCAATTATACAGTGCCCAAGGATGGGGGGGGGGTTTCCAGGCACTAGGAACCCCCCTTCCCCCTCGGTTTGCCTATGGAGTTAGATATAAGACCAGGTAGAGGCAACACACATCACTGGGAATACCAATAATTGTGAGAGTTATATCTCGGGGCTGACTGGCAACACTTAGCCAGGTAGGAACGTCCTATAGAGTGGCCCAGTGTTTTCCGCTAGAGGGGACATGTCCAAGATACGGAGGGGCGTGACTAGCACTGCACCGCCATTCAACGCCCACCCTCTCCATGCTCCATGATATCGCTGCAGTTACGGAACTGTCCCCCAAAATCTGGACTATCCTGCCAAATTCTTGACCACCTGGAGCTATGCAATGCATTAACGTACATACAGCGTATATTAGGGAAGAATTATATACACAAATGCACAATACAGACATTGGACACGCACTATATTAAACATATGAAATCTGATACAAGGAACTAATTTCCTCCACGAAAATGTCTCTATCGGGTATCCATAGTATTCCGAAATCCGCAGTTTGCTGATGTAGCTACAGATGTTTTCTAAATATTGCATGTTACATAAAATCATCTTTATAGCAATAGTACAGTCTTGTAAAAATATGTATATAGAGAGAGACTGTTATCATCACCATTTATTTATATAGCGCCACTGATTCCGCAGCGCTGTACAGAGAACTCATTCACATCAGTCCCTGCCACGTTGGAGCTTACAGTCTAAATTCCCTAACACACACAGACAGAGAGAGAGAGACTAGGACACACAGACAGAGAGAGAGAGACTAGGGTCAATTTTGATAGCAGCCAATTAACCAACCAGTATGTTTTTTGGACTGTGGGAGGAAACCGGAGCACCCGGAGGAAACCCACGCAAACATGGGGAGAACATACAAACTCCACACAGATAAGGCCATGGTTGGGAATTAAACTCATGACCCCAGTGCTGTGAGGCAGAAGTGCTAACCACTGAGCCACCGTGCTGCCCGTTATTGTGCTGAGCACTACGATAGTTTTAGACCAAAATGGCCACAAACAGCAGCATATACTGTGTATATAAGCCCTAATTTACTGGTGATCATAATCGATAGGTGGTGGGATTAGGTCAGATGTTGACAGGACTCGTGGAACATAAATTCAGCTGATGACCACATCTGGCTACATGCGGTCATCACACCACTGCACTAACCATCCCCCTTACAAACTGGCTACACTGTCCGAGTGCCAAGGTACCAGATCTTTTCTGTTTTACAAGGGTCTAATGGCTTTACGGACTCCCGCTAAGTAAAGTAAAATTGCCACTCCTGGAAGTGTTTGCTTAAGAACAGGTGCATTATTTATTATCCATTTGTATAGAGCTACCCTTTTATTTCTCGTCTGGCTTGGTCCAATTCTAGATACTAAGCATAAATGTTCACATTATGTTTCCGACACCATTGTGTAATCGTGTAAAATACACGTGAAAGAGTTGGAAGTAACGGCCGGAATGCTGGGAACATCCATTGTCTGCATCTGTCAATAAAAGCTATATGTATTGTATTCACTCCCTAGACAAAGGTGAAAACGTCTAATTAAGAATATGTATTATATGGCTATGACTGCTTTAGTTTTCTTATAAAATTACAGATATTAAGTAAGTATGTTTGTTTATTTTCATCTATTCTCCTCTGTGATAATCTGTCTTCTCGTTCTAGGTATACAAGAATTTCCAGATAATATAAAAAGTTGTAAATGTTTAACAATAGTTGAGGCCAGTGTGAATCCTATATCAAAGTAAGTCATTCTCTCATATCTTCTAGATACAAGATGTGATTGCCGATAAGACAGTTACCGCCTCCAGTTCGATATAAATGTCTATATACTTTGTAAAATGTCAATAATTGATTGTTGCCTTTATTAAAAAACAATGTACATGTGTTTTATATTTATAATTTGTTTTCAAATTGACCACGTTTTTTAATCTGTCTTTTTAGTGTTTTCTTGTGGACAATACGTGTCCATATACTGCTGCGAGTTCTATAAAGCAGAGATGTACAACCTGTGTATTGGGCCCCGATTTTAAAATATTTTTGGGGGGGTCACTTGGTTGTTAGATATGTAGTAATAATAGGACAATAGTAACATTTATGTGGGAGGGAATATTAGCGGCTATAAGGGGAGGGGCCAGACAACCGTGGGGTAAATGTATCAAGCTGCAAGTTTGTGGCAGGTTTGAAAAGTGAAGATGTTGCCTATATCAACCAATCAGATTCTAGTTATCATATATTTAGTACATTCTACAGAATGATAACTAGAATCTGATTGGTTGCTATAGGTAACATCTCCACTTTTTAAACTCGCAGCTTGATACATTTAACCCCGTGAGTGTTGCTAATGGATGAATTGCCACATAGAGAATATTCTATGCTGGGAAAATATAAATATTTTGTATCACACAATAAATTGTGGCTGCAGGCTCCTTGTTGAATCCTTGCCTCAATGTCTGCAGCAAATGCTCAGATTATGGATCATGTCACAATCCGCAGAGCACCTGGCCCTGTGATTAATGAGGCCAGGACCATTGTTGCAGAGCAGCTCAGGATATTTTTTTCGACACAAATTAGGATATTGTGCAGCCTACCTGCACATATTTACAGCCCGGCCGGATTGATTTAAGGTCCTCTGATTAGCCTGTTAAGCTATAGGTGTAAATATTACTGGCCCTATTGAATCCTGCAGCCATTAAAACAATCCATTATTCTTAAAATAGGCTGTTTTCGAAAGTGCGCTGCAAGAATTACCATCTCGGGTAAACATCGGAATATTTAACAAGCGCTATATTTATCCGACAGCAGATGACAGATTAATGTAGTCTAGATTGATGGCGCCATGTGAGATGACAGACTACCCTTGTTAGGATGCACCATAACTTTATTATTATTTTTTACCAACAAGGCTCACACTCTGTATTTGTTATAGTTGCCAACTGTCCCTGATTTGCAGAGATAGTCCCAACTGTCCCAGGTTGTGGAATTTTGTCCCTGTAAAAGTGCCAGGCTTCTAATTAGAGATGCTCAGGCTCGGTTCCCCGAGAACCGAACATACCCGAAGTTAGCAGATCCGAGAAAGTACCCAGCCGGCACTTTTTTGGATTTGAAAATGAGGGAAAACGTCATCGTTACGTTGTAGGATCTCGGACCTCGCGAGTTTTGGATTCCTTTTTGGGTGGGTGGGAGGAAGGCCGGTCCTAAGAACAATTCCATCTTGCACCATTTTTCTTTTCTGCCACTGCTGTGTGCCCATGTGTCCTAGATGTGCTAGGAACTGCCGTGTGTTTGTGTCATTGCTCTGTCGCTTACCATCCAGCCAGGTCGCTGCAGTCTTTGTCCGAAAGTGTATGAAAATAATATTGTGACCTGTGAGGTTGTCAAAATTGACTGCAAATGATTTGAAATTAGTGTTATTGAGGTTAATAATAATGTAGGAACAAAAAAAGAGCAAAATTATGTGATTTTAGCATATTTTAGGATTCTTTCTAAAAAAAAATACAAAACCAAAACCAAAACCAAAACACACGAGGGCGGTTTTGCCAAAACCAAAACACAAAGCTAATCCAGATCCAAAACCAAAACCAGTTCACAGAAATCAGTGAGAATCTCTACTTCTAATATTGTCTACTTCTAATATTGTCCAACATACAATACATTTCCACTTACTTTGTCCACCGAAATGCAAATTTCACTAGATATTCATATAAACCTTAGACTTTTGTGCATTATTAACATTTAGGCATTAACAGTGCTTAAAATGCAAAAATAATTGCATGAAACATAACGTGATAGGGATAGGAGTGTACTCAACCAACAATACGTGATTATATACATCTACTCGGCAGCAAATTGTCCCTGAAAATGATTATTATGTGTTTATAGACTGAGGGCCTGAGTCATTAAGGAGAGTAAACCATAAAAAAGGAGTAACTTTGCAACTAGGCAAAACCAGGTTGCATTGGGGACAGATTTATAGTTGGGGTAGAGCATGTCCTAGATCAACTTTAAATTGTAGTGCAAAAATAAAGCTATCCAGTATTTGTGTGGTAGATGAAAAAAAAAACAACCAGTATTTAACTTACGTGCAAAATATTAAATTAAGTTGCACCCGTTGCATTGTAACATGGTTTGTCCCAGAGAACATTTACTCCTTTTTCTGGCCTTACTTTCCTTAATGACTCAGGCCCTGTGGGTATATGTTCACACATGTTGTAATGGATCTGAAATGCATTGCTTTTTTTCATTAATGATGTGTGATTTGGTTTACCAAAAATAAAGGTTATATTTATCAGAGTTTATACAGAACCCTAAGGCCTCTTACCGACTGACATAAACAATCACACCTGCACTGGTATATTTTAGCAGTTTGTTGCAGATATTGGTGCATTGAGTACTCACCACCCCCAATGGTAGGTGGGAGGCTGCATGGATTTTCTCCAGAACTTATTCACCTAGGGAATTTCATCCCGCTATGACCACAGCCCGGCCCAATGGGACCCAATGTTTGTTGTCCCCCTATAGGCTGTAGCACTATTACTGGGGGTCATTTATTTATTTAACAATTCTCTTTTATGACACGGTCACAATCATATCTTCACACATCAAGAAACGCTCAGAATGTGTCTTGATGTGACCTCATATATGCACTGTATTTAGAGGGTAATTAAATTAGCCACCAGGTGTCCCCGAAACGTCCGAGAGACACTTGGCGGCGGAGATTTCACAGAAAAATGAGCAGAGATTTCTACCGTAATTGCCGGCAATGAGCACAGTGCAATGTCCACGCACCACATCGCCGACAATTGAATTCCCCCCTTTAGAGTGCTTACTTTACATGCAACTCCAAATACACATGTAAGGCCATAATTTTGCACACATAGGTTTACACTTACTCCTATTGTGGCCCTCAGCGTCCACTTTGCTGCAGGAGATGAAAGTGAATGACCATCTGCAGCAGCTGCAGATACAAGTTTCTGATAATCTCCCCGGAACTGTTCAGTTTGTTGCACTGAATGCACCACTGCCCCCCGTAGTGAGCGTCCAGCCGCCTTTTAAAGGCCTCCTTATGGCAGACAATAGAGGACATTTATAAAGAGGGTCAGACGGAAATACCGTACGATTAATTACATCTAGACGTTGTTCCTTTCTGACTGATACATTAATTGATTGCGTCTTCTTTTCAGGCTACCGGATGGCTTTACGCAGCTCCTTAATTTAACTCAGCTGTACCTTAATGATGCCTTTCTTGAGTATCTTCCAGCCAATTTTGGAAGGTGAGCTGAAAGAGACACTTGAATTATTATGACTGGGACATTATTTTATATTTTATATCTCCTAAGTGTTTCTATTTTTAATTTCTCCACTCACCTGTCTGTCCCTCTTTTCCTGTCTTCATTGCCGAAAATGTCTGGCTCCTATATCCAGCATAATCACGTCTTCTGCATCATTTTATAGCTTAACAGGGTCATTTACCAAGTACAGGGCTAGTGGGTTAAATGTGGTCACCGCGGCCCTGAGCTGCTACTTTCTGTGCTGTGAATATATCGTACATTGATTCAACGCAAGGATGGAACTATAAACATGATGTTATGTGTGCAAAGTTCCAATGCGCTAGTATTGTGCTCTGTGTTTACCCCTAGAAATGTCTCCATGGAATAGTCCCCATTTGTGGTGTCTGAAAGGGCATAACCTCATCAATCTTTGGGTAAGGGTGGGACGGATCATAGATGGGCAGATTAGTGGCGCAGTTGGGTAGGTTAGGGATGTCCCCAATGTTTTCCCTCCAGTGTCGGGGGATATGTTACTAGGCTTCTATTAATATACTATATAAAGTTATATTGTTTCTAGACATTTACAAGAGCGCCCACTTTATCCATGTGATCTTCTCTACAGAAACCTGTTATGCAGAAATCACAGAAAACTGAAAAGGGAAAAAAGTAAATAATCACTGTTGCTCTCCAGGGAATGTCATATACTGAGATACCACCTATAGTTCCTGAGGTACCACCTATAGTTCCTGAGGTACCACCTATAGTTGCTGAGATCCCACCTATAGTTCCAGAGATCCCACCTAAAGTTGCTGAGATCCCACCTATAGTTCCTGAGGTACCACCTATAGTTGCTGAGATCCCACCTATAGTTTCAGAGATCCCACCTATAGTTCCAAAGATCCCACCTATAGTTCCTGAGGTACCACCTATAGTTCCAGAGATACCACCTATAGTTCCTGAGATACCACCTATAGTTCCTGAGGTACCACCTATAGTTGCTGAGAGCCCACCTATAGTTGCTGAGATCCCACCTATAGTTGCTGAGATCCCACCTATAGTTTCTGAGGTACCTCCTATAGTTTCAGAGATCCCACCTATAGTTGCTGAGAGCCCACTTATAGTTTCTGAGGTACCACCTTTAGTTGCTGAGAGCCCACTTATAGTTCCTGAGATCCCACCTTTAGTTGCTGAGAGCCCACCTATAGTTCCTGAGATCCCACCTATAGTTGCTGAGATCCCACCTATAGTTGCTGAGATCCCACCTATAGTTCCTGAAATACCACCTATAGTTCCTCCTCCTGCAGCGACTAATAAGCTGGGTGGGGGAAAGACAGGGTTCATTTTTAAATATAATTTAGTGTCATTTAGACATGGTGCTAAAAATTATTATTATTATTAATAATAATAATAATAATAATAATAATAATAATTTGAAAAACTATCAATCACTCTGAATAATTAATCCCATACATAAATATGTCATTTGACCACCTCCGTTCATCCCTAATGACCCTGTGAAGTCCAAGGAGGTACGCTTTGGTGTTTTTTCGCTCTTTGAAACCAGGGAGTTTCGTTGGATCTGACTATAGTTTTATTAATGAAGAGCTGTTCAATTACTCTAGATTTACATCAGTTGTATAATGTGTAGCAGAGGATAAATGAATCAAAGAGAAGGGAATGGTGGCATGACACACTATCCTCATTTGCCTGTGATATTTTTATCGTCTGATTTATGTCCTTGTCATTTTCATTTTGCCGTCAAAAAATTCTACTATTGCATTCTCCGAAGAGTGTTGTGCTCTTTAGTAGACCATCCAGAGCCGTGCGGGGCAGCAGGCCGCCAAGGGAACCTCGTACGGCCCTTAACAGCTTGAGTAATGCCTTAGTGGACTAAGCAGCTGCTTTGTGTATGATGCTGTCATACAGCCGTTATAGTGAATTCCACAGGAATAAAGCTGTTGTAAGTGTGAGTTAGGGCAGCTCATCCAGATACGTCTCCTAAGGGTGTATCTGGATATTGTACCTACCCACCATTATTGTACATAACTTGCTACCCCCCCTGGTCCCAATCTGTCTCTCCAGTTGTAGGCAGGGGCTGCCTGGGCTAGTCCTTTAGGGTCCTCATTCTTTTATATGGCTACCAAACTTCCTGGTGGGCATCCTGACATTTCACAGTAGAAAGTGGATTATGTCACATAAAGTACAATAAAACTGAAGTTATGGGATTTACTGTCTACTGCAAATTATAAGGATTTTGAAGGTGAATAAAATCTGTAACCGTAACAGGGGCATTATTCTTTATAATACACACGTGTTACTAATAAACACTGAAGAATTGAAATGAGAGCTCACCAATTATAAGCGATTACGTCAGCACTTATTGTTTATAAACATATTATATACCGGCGTTATATGTATATTAGCATCACTTGTGTATTATAATAGAGTCTACTGTGTACAGCTTCTGCAGTAGCCACAGCTAGCAGACAGAGTAACAGTTTTCTTGTTAAGTTTCTTAGTTTATCTGTTTGAAGTGCGGATATTTGGTTTTATCTCTGTATGAATAGAATCCTCACCAGTGTTCTTCTTATTATTATTATTCTTATAACGTGCACTTTTCCTTTATAACAAGCATTTCACTTTAATCTGTCTTCCTCAGGCTCAGCAAATTGCGGATATTAGAATTAAGAGAAAATCATTTGAAAACTTTACCAAAGTAAGTGAATGTTTTGAGTTCTATTTAAAAGTGAACTGTGTGGATCAGCTCTCTGTTGTTTCTTGTACTTATAACCATTCATAGGGGGGTATTCAATTGTTAGCGAGATTTTTTTTCCCCCGCCGTGTTAAAAGAAAAAAATCTCCCACGGGTTTTTGATGGCAATAGCGACCGTTTTGAGTTAGCGCAGCGGGAAAACTCGTGCAATTCAATTGAAAAAGAGTTAGCGCTGCCCCCGCGCGTTAAAAATTGTGTTTGCGAGATTTTAGGGGAGAGAAGGGGAGTTTAAACACTCTCATGTATAACACAGAAAAAAGGTTTTGCATACATTAGATTGCATTACACATTGATAATATCTACATTACAGTACTTTCTTTAGCATATTTTGTTATTCATCATCATGACCATTTATTTATATAGGGCCACTAATTCCGCAGCTCTGTACAGAGAACTCACTCACACCAGTCCCTGCCCCATTGGAGCTTACAGTCTACATTCCCTAACATACACACACACAGACAGACACACACAGACTAGGGTCAATTTGTTAGCAGCCAATTAACCTACCAGTATGTTTTTGGAGTGTGGGAGGAAACCGGAGCACCCAGAGGAAACCCACGCAAACACAGGGAGAACATACAAACTCCACACAGATAAGGCCATGGACAGGAATTGAACTCAATTGAAGCCACTGTGCTGCCCTGAACTATTTTTTACAATACAATCACCTATACCATGTCAAAACACATTACTACATTCATATTTGTACCAAAAACATATATAAATATAATTAATTAGTTATTTTATTTTTTATGTTTTTTATGTTTTTTTGTTATTTCAATCTTTTTTCTCAAGAAAATCAACTTACACAAGTTAGGAATTAGTGATAGACATAACTTTACTTTTTTTTCAACACTTTTACATGATTTCAAATACTTTTCAGAGGTTTTATTTTTAACACACCCCAATGAGGTGCGAGATAAAACTGCATACTTTCCTGTTTAACCCGCTGCGTTAAAAAACAATTAAATAGCTTTTAACGCGGCTGTCTCTTGCACACCCTATACTTTCAATGGACCTTCTACTGGAGTGCGAGAGGACCGTTTCATGAAAAAAACATAGCAGTAAAAATGGAATTGAATTGCGGGTAAAGTTAACGAGCTCGAAAATTATGACAAACAGCGTTAAAATTACTTAACACGCTAAAAAAAAAAAAACTTGCTGACAATTTAATACCCCCCATAGTGTTTCCAGGTATTATTCTGAACATATTCTCATTGTGTAAGACTAAGGGGTATATTTACTAAACTGTGTGTTTGAAAAAGTGGAGATGTTGCCTATAGCAACCAATCAGATTCTAGTTATCATTTATTTAGTACATTCTACAAAATGACAGATATAATCTGATTGGTTGCTATAGGCAACATCTCCACTTTTTCAAACCCGCAGTTTAGTAAATATACCCCTAAATCTGCTTAAGTAAAATTTACATTGATGCATAATGTACCTGTTTTACAATACGTTTAAGTATCAAAATGTTAGAGAAATATCCTGTTTTGCTATAAACTGACCATTCCCCAGTGTTTTATGTTGTATAATAATTTTTAAACTGTTACTAAACGGTCAAAATTGTAAGTGATCCCTAACTATCCTTTTGGTAATATTAGCTGTGTCTATTGGCAATCGGAAATAACTCAAAATCTCACACCTACAGATGTGTGGAAGAGTGTTTCACTGCCGACTGAACGTAATTAGCTACCTAATGTTTTAATATTTATGTGACACAGCCAGACAAGATGAATTAACAAGCACCGTAAAGATTAGTTAATGAGTCCAGGACAGGTGAGTTAATGGACACAGGAGAAGTGTTGAAGAAGATGAACTTGACAAAGGTTGGTTCATATACACGAGAGACGATGGGAACAGAGTCATTAACAAGCAGAATATAGAAAAGGTGATAAAGACAAGTGTGGAAGAGAAGTGGTCTCGCTGGGCACGGAGAGGTTATAAGATTATAGAAGGGATATGAGTTTGACAATAGGCAAACATTGGACATAGTAATTATGGAATCCCATAATATTGGATTTGTGATGCTAACACGCCTGACTGTAGTTATCGGAATGACAATATTATTGGGTTTTTTTCAAAGTCCTTCTATATTGTGCAGTAGTTGACCCCTGCTAATATCACATGACATTATTTTGGCCAAATAACTATTCATCTCCATTTTTGTCTTGGTTTAGCACGGTTAACTAAGACCATCGAGGTTTCTGTGGAGCAGGGCAGTCTTACAGTGTAAAAAAAAAAAAAAAAAAAACAATTTGCCATCAATTATGGCAAAAAAAAAAAAAAAAAGAAAAATTTACACAAAAATTCATGAATCGCTGCAAATATTTCAAATGCTAACAAAATGATTTCCAGTGTAGGATTCCAATTATAATGGACAAGATTCCCAGTATAATAGACAGGATTCCCATTTTAAAGGACATGATTCCCAGTTTAATCGACAGGATTCCCAATATAAATGACAGGATCCCAAGTATAATGGAGGAAGGATTCCAAGTATAATCGACAGGATTCCAGGTATAATGGAGGAAGGATTCCAAGTATAATGGAGAAGGGATTCAAAGTATAATGGACAGGATTCCCAGTGTAAAGGACAGGATCCCCAGTATAATAGACAAGATTCCCAGTATAATGGACAGGATTCCCAGTATAATGGACAGGATTCCAAGTATTATGGACAGGATTCCCAGTGTAAAGGACAGGATCCCCACAGGGGCAAACGCAGGATTTAGAAGGGGGGGTTTCCGCCCCCCCCCCCCCCTGCTGCCATCCAATCGGGTATCTTGAAGCAGAAAAGATGTTGAAAGATCTAAAATTAAACATTCTCTGTTGCAAAAGGTGCCTCTCACAATCTGTGGTATCATGGATTAATACCGTCTAAGCATATGGTGGATGCAATTCTTCTTTAAACAAGTCCTTCGTGTTGTTGAACAGGGGGTTTAAAAAAGGAGATTTGTCTGACCTTGCAGGAAACCCCTTATTAATCATCTCCTTGATAGACATGCTTTAGCCCAAGCATCTAATCAATTTCCCATTTCTGTTTGAGAATATTCTATTTACAGTTTGACCCACAAGAAGATTAATTAGATTAAAATGCTTCTCTGGCTACTGGTTCTCCTCTTGTTTTATTAGAGTCATTTATCAGCGTGCAATTGGAAAGATTAGAAAGTTGGATGGGGCTCTTTGTTTTAGATTGTCAGAACACGACGCAGCCTAACTCTGCAGGGAGACGAATCCTATCGATCTGCCATCGTTGTGTTTTCCTCCAGCTTTTATTGCGCTTTATTCCATTTTGTGCTTTAGAACGTTATTGTCATTCCGAGTCTATTCCCTCTATTAGATAAACTAGTTATTAATGCAGCATTTCATGCAAATTATTTGAGCACAAACTAATATTTGGATATGTTGTATAGCAGTGGTATGCAACCTTTGGTAGTCTGAGGTCTTTTCGGTCTTGCCATACCCAACGTTGTTTTATGCCCTTTTATATATTGTCCCCTTGGCCGCCATAGCAAGACTTGCAGTAGTACAGAGTCAGGCCGGCAGTGAATCAGAGAGAAGCTTATTCATTTTGATTCACTGCCAGACTGACATCACTGGCGAGGTGCTGGGTCCCACAGCAGATGTAGGGGTGAAAGCCACAGCTACATCGAATCCTGGTATGATGTGTGGACAGATATAAGGGTACTTGGGACAGAAAGACTTCAGTAGTATTAATGTCCTGGTATCCCAGGCCTTCCTGTGTCTGTCCTGCTTCCTGCAGTCAGCAAAAAGTGGCCTTACGGGCTGCGTGTTTTGATGGTAAACCATATTGCCTCAACTTTCCTAGATTTTTAGATCAACTCTGATTAATCAGCGAATCAGAAGTTGTTCCCTGCATGCTGCTAAGTGTGGGCAACTTTCTCTAAGAGTGCCTCCGACAACCTTAATCACTGACTTTAATCAAGGAATAATCAGTTTTGTTGGCACAATCTAATATGCTGCATACTTTTTTTAATTAAGGAGGTTCTACATTTTACACAACCACTACTTAAAAATGTCTACTCCTCCCCCCCTCAACGTATAGCCTCCGCCCCTACTACTGCCTCTGTAGAATCACTATGGGTGGCTTGCAGTGTACTCATGTTGTAGTGTGCATAGCTGCTGGTGAATCGAGCATTAAAGGTAGTGAGTGGGATCTCCAAAAATGGTTACAGTGGAGGATTCCAGGGGATGGGACTATTGCTATATTTTGGGGTAGGATTGATTAAGAATTTTGTGCTATAACAGAGTCAGTTACTTTAAGAACAGAGAGCCCTGGGAAGAGGAGGGACGCTGGACGTGAGGAAGAAGATAGTGGCTGTAATTAGTCCTGTGCATCTCCGGGGTTTAGTGTGATTTCCAGTAATATTGTTTTGGAGTCATCAAACCTAAACTGGATGCACACTGCATTACTGGACCTACATTGTATGCACACTGCATCACTGGACCTACACTGAATGCACACTGCATCACTGAACCTACACTGAATGCACACTGCATTACTGAACCTACATTGTATGCACACTGCATCACTGGACCTACACTGAATGCACACTGCATTACTGAACCTACATTGTATGCACACTGTATCACTGGACCTACACTGGATGCACACTGCATCACTGGACCTACACTGGATGCGCACTGCATCACTGCACCTGCACTGAATGCACGCTGCACCACTGCACCTGCACTGCTGGACCTACACTGGATGCGCACTGCATCACTGCGCCTGCACACTGCATTGCTGCGCCTGCACTGGATGCACACTGCATCGCTGCACCTACACTGGATGCACACTGCATCACTGCACCTACACTGGATGCACACTGCATCACTTTGTATGGCCTGCCCAGCGTACATCAAGGCAGACGCCTACTCTCTGGTCTTTGGAGAAACCTCCACGAACAAGCAGTGCACCTAGGTTTGCAGAGCGTCAGACCCTTGGTATTAGCCTAGGTTTACTTGTGGGCAATCTAGGACTGAAGGAGCACCAGTTGAATTGCTGTTGCACTGAATTTCCGGTTGCCTAGCAACTGAATAATTATAATGCATCCGCAAAATCTGAAGTGGATAATAACTTTCAGTACTGAGCCTTGTAAACACTTCTTTTACAGCCTCATCCAATGTTCTCATATATTTAATGCTCCATCAAATCACCATGTACGACTCTGTTGATTTCTCTCTTAGCTTGACGGGTTGATGAGAATATTTTTGGAATAACAATTATAAACAAATAATTTAAAGTGCCACAGTCAGAATACTATAAAAAAAAAAGGTTGCAGAGTGAGTATGACAAAGGGCAAATGGGGCACTTGGTGCACAATTTTAGGCCTATTAAACGCATTCTCCTTCACTTTGCATCAATTTTACTGCTGCGTTCAGCATTCGGAATTGTCAATAATGTTGTATAGAGGCGCTCATTAAGTACATTGTACACTATGCGGCAGGAAGGCATCTCGTAGCGCCCTGTTCAAGGTCTTCTCTACACTTATTAAATAGTATTGTTTATCGATGTTTGTACAAGAAATTGTAGAGCTGACCAGCGCCGCGTCATCCAGGAATATAAGATATAGTCCAAGTTCTCAGCTCTCAGGGCAAAAAGAAGATTTCCAGTATCCGTCCACATTTGTGGAATCAGCAAGAAGTTATCCTTTGGTGCAGAATGGACCATGAAAAATAAAGCAAAACAATATAAAGTTAAATGTTTTTCGAGAAGTGATATTCAAATCAATAACTGTGCCAATCAATAACTGCATGTAGAAGCAAATGTTGTCCTTCTTTGTCCAATCTTCTAAAGGCTCTCAGATTCTTCACCTGCGTTCAGGTTTTCACAGCATATCTCCATTATGCGGATGGTAGACGATAAACTAACATTGTCCTATTTGCGAGGCATTGGAGTTCCATACAGAAGACCACTACCCCACGCGTTTTGTGAACTTATCTTCTTCACTTATCCTCTGCTACATCGATTTATTGCACTTCAATGAGCAGAGTAGCACATTTATTGATTTGAATTTTACATTATGCACTAAATTGTTTTTCTTTCTTTATTTGCAGTCCATTCTGTGTCTATTAATGTTTGTACAAGGCCTAATGGTGAAGTAATGAACGAACAAAATTGAATTTTTTTTTCATTTTTTATATTTTAAAGTTTAAAATATAGTATTGACCTGCTTGAAGGATTGCAGCTGAGATATTTGTATTGCTTTTTTATTGTGGACGTGACAGATCTTGAGATTCAGGTTTGCAAGCTCCTATCAACTGGAAAGTATCCATAGCAACAAGTTTTACAGCAAAGTCGAGTTATTTGCAGGATGCTCAGAATAACGTATTACTATAGGCGATTCTGTTATTGTGTCTTTGTTATACAGTTGTTCTGAAGCATCTTTCTGAATAGCCCTGGAGGGCTCTGACTAATTGTAGCATTTTCTAGATAAATAAATAATGTCGGTCCATGTAAACAGAAATCAGCGTGTAGCACTCAGTATATGCACAGTCCTCCGTGTTAATGTGATATATGTCAGCGACACGACTGTCACCTCTATGTCACGTTTACAGGACTTGAGAATAAGGGATCGTTTTGCTTTTTAAATACTTGCCTTCAATAAACATTAACTTTTAAAGTTTAGAGAATAACAATGGAGATGACTGCACCTAACATGAAGAAAACTAGTTTTATCGTGTAGTTGGTCAATATTGAAAAATAGGGACAACAATATTCCAGAAACAAATCTTTGAACCCTGGGACTGTTCCTGAAAATTTGGGCTAGATTGCAGCTATAAAATAAGCTAACAGCTACAGCTTATGGTATGGATATAGTATGCAATAACCCGCCTGGGTCTGTACTATTTATATATAATACATTCAGTAGATAAACATGGTTAATAATATATACTTAAAGAAATAACTTAAATCAGAGCTGTCACCGGGCACTTTATTGGCATCCAGGGTTCAGCTAGGGGGAATAACCGTAAGAGAAGCACATGGATTACTAGGTATTATTATTATTATTATTATCATACTCAGTTTGCATCAGCAATTGCGTAGTGTCTCTTTTTCTGTATGTTGGGATGTGTATAATCACAATCTCTGTTTAGAATTTAATGTTGTTTAAGCTGTGAACATTTTCTTTACGTTCATTATAATAACAGCTCTACTGCAATAAAACCAGGGCCATGAATCTTCATGACCACATGTGCTATATTCACAAAGTCCTTTATATACTACATTCATACTCGCCTACTCTTGCTCAGTATCCAGGAGATTCCCGATTTTGGGGGAATCCTCCTGGGCTCCTGGGAAGAGTAGGCCATTCTCCCGATCCCACCCCATCCTCTTGTGAATCGGGCAGGACCCCGATGTCGCTGAGAATGGCGTCATCGCGGCCTTGTGCGATGACACAAAGCGTGGTATAGGCGATGGCAGGAGTCTTGTTGTCACACCCCGCACCCTTGACCTTTGACCTCCAAGACTTCCCTGATGGAGGTGGAAGACTTAGACAAGTATGACCGCATTAAGCTCACCTTGGCGACTTGTATAGCCCGGGCAAGTTAATATTTAGGTGTATGCCACTACCTAAAATACAAAAGAAAAGCCTAGAGTTCTGAATATATGTATATGTACCATTCAGTATGATGTGTGTATGTCTCTTTGACAAGACTAGCTCTATTATTATTACTCCAGTAGAATACACATATTCCGCACTGTCCTCTGATGGGTATTGGACCTATTTGTTATCCAAAATTAACTTAACATCTAAATAAAACAACAAAATACCCAATATAGTGACATATTTAGGGGTATATTTAAAATAGGCTTCTCCTTATTTATGAAGCTCTCCCTCTGGATGACAGCTGTCGCCGGGTATCTCTGGCGATCATTATCTCAGAGGTCGAGTCATGCAAGGCATGGGGAGGCCTATTTATCATGGGCAGGAGACGCCAATCTGTAATTACATATCAGCAGGGATTGTACACAAGTATTCCAAGCTATAAGAAACAAATCTGACATGTGACTGGGGGCCGCCGTTAAAGGCTCGGAGGGCCGCCTGCGGCACTAAGGCCGCCTGTTGCTTATCACCCGATTAACAGTTATTAGATAAATCATACTAATTGCTGTTTTTTCAATATGCTATATTACTAAATGGCTGAGGGGTCTTTTTATTCATCTATTTTTACAGCAAAATCCCCAGGAAAATGGCAACTTTTACACAATGGTTAACGCAAAGCCTACGGGGAGAGCATTGCGGTAGAGGGATCTTCGGATCCCTCACTGTAGCTTACCTGCTCTCTCCTCTGGTCACTATCGCAAAGTTGGCCACGTTGCGATAGTGACCATGGAGGAGATAGGAGACAGGTCTTTACAGGAACAGTAGTTTTTTTGTGATTGCTGTTCTTAAAGTAAAGATTTATAATATATCGTCACAATATTTCAATCCTTATCTTTGCGATAAAGATTGAAATAGAATGTGTTGCTGGTGCGATTAATAATGAATATGCCTTGAGAGAAAGAGTGAGAGACTTACGAAGAGAGAGACGAAGGGTAGAAAAATATTAGGATGTGTTAAGTGAGAAAAAGGAAAGTTTAATCAGTGGTTCTCTTAGCCTGCATAACATATCATAGAGTGGTTCACACATTGGGATGCCGCTATATGATATGTAATAGGAATTCTAGAAACTTTTGTACTATCCAACATCATACAACTGAGACTGAAATATTTTCAAAAGGTTATGTAAGTACAGGAACACCGAAGTTCCTTTCCAAGAAACACACGTTTTGATGTTCTGAAACTTTACAAAGTTTTTCTTAGAACCTCAACCTAATGTTGCTCCGTTCGGAATCCCGACACACCGGCTGTTCTCTATCATTCCGCTGTGTTACACAACATTCTGACCTCTCGTACTCAGCCGCTCTCAGTTACTACAGCATAAAGTTACTGCCGCAGTCGGGGAGACAGCTCTTTGTGAACGTTTTTTCAACCCTCTTCTCTTTTGATCATGAGACATTTTGATCTATTTCATATAGACTTCTCTCTAGCTTTCTCATGCAGGGGCGAGGAATAAGCCGGGCTTGCTATGAATTATTGATCATCGATCATTTTGTCTCAGCATCTTCTAGTAATGCACATTTGTATTGAATGGTTAAAGTGATTTACAGTTGGATGGCAGTGCTCGTCTAAAAATTAAAAATAAATAAAATACGTTGATTTGTGGAGAGCTGCTAATCATCTGTGATGGGGAGCAGTTCCTGTGACAAATCGCTGAGGGAACCCTTTAAAACTGGAGAGGAAGGCGTGACACCGTTTGGGTCTGTTTGTTGATTACATGTCAGGGCAATGTTGTGACAGAACAAGGGAGGGCTTTTGTGAACCAGAGAAAAATATATTTTTTCCTGCTATGTGACGTCATGACGTCAGACAACAGGTGGAGAGTGAGCATATTTGCAAACGCTCATTAATTAGATGGAGTTCATTGAGCATGTTTTGCACCACCATGGAAGTGTCGGTAATTAGATCTTGACCATTAAAAAAACATGTTTTGTGCCACGTGGTGGTCAACCTAAAATAAAATTAGTTATTTACACATTTACCATGTTACAATGCAAGAAGTGCAAATTAGTTTATTATTTTGCATACAAGTTAAAAACTGGCTGTTTTTTCATCTAGCACACAAATACTTGATAACTTTATTTTTTAAAATTTAAAGTTGATCTAGGACATGCCCTACCCCAACTATAAATCTGTCCCCACATTTTAAATTTACCCTCCCCCACCAATGCAACATGGTTTTGCCCAGGTGCAAAGTTACTCTTTTTTTATGCTTTGCTCTCCTTAATGACACAGACCCAAAAAGAGGATAAAAATAAGCAACCTAACATAGAACATAAAATGGATTAAAATATATAAAGTGCACAAGTGGCAAAAAGCATTAAAATACGGCAATAACAAGGATTGACGTACATGGGAATGTAATGCACGCAGCAAGTTACAGGCAAGGAATGCAGTTCAGTTAACCGTTTAAATGTACCCCAAAGCAATATATGTAATCTAATAAATGACGCGAGGTGATGTCAGGCAGACTTGTGCCTTTCACATAGCTTGCAATATTTTAAAAAGCAAAATTTGGACACAATAAGCCCTTCCTATGATCAGCTCAAACCCCGCCCAGATCCAGTACAGTCTTTGACCACTACACTCAATAGAACATGTTTGGTGATCGTTTTTTTCTTGTGCACATTAATACACCTTGTGCACATTAATACCCCTTGTGCACATTAATACCCTTTTGTGCACATTAATACCCCTTGTGCACATTAATACACCTTGTGCACATTAATACCCCTTGTGCACATTAATACACCTTGTGCACATTAATACACCTTGTGCACATTAATACCCCTTGTTTACATTAATACACTCATTCAGTAGAGTGTAGTAACACTGTACAGAAAGAAAAACTAGAATCCTACATATTGTACAATCAGATTCCAAAAAAAATCAAACACAAAAAAAAGCTGCTGCCATAGAAAATGTGCTTTACCCACAATATCTAGAAAATATATATTTTGCAAATAAATTGTATCCATGTGTAACATGCTCAATAATTCATACATAGCGTTTGATGCAATGAAAGAATTATTTAAAAATCGATTTTAAACAATATATATTAACTGAAACACTGCACATGAAAGAAAATAGATCTATTTATTGAGACTATTAAAAACTGAAAATAGGAGTAAAAAAAAAACCTAATTAAGAACATAAAAGTTCTGTATAGGTGTAATCCGCTCACAGAGCAATCTGATACATAATAAATCATCTCCGCTGCATACAGTAGAATGTGCAGACTACATTGATGTAGACTAATTCTAAATATTACACCACTGTGATTTCCCCTCTGCATGGAATAGTCGCAGCTACAATGTAGCACAGCATTTTCTGAGATCAATTATGAACTGGTAGATCAGAAGCAAACGTCCAGCAGTAAAACATTGCCCTGGTGGATCTTACACCTATATTTGCTGCTTATGAATCTGTAGACCATCCTGCAGTCAAGTCAACTACAGTCAGCAAATGTCCTACGTGGTGATTGGTGGATGTGGTCAGATAGAATGAAATTCCTCATACCTGGCTGTGGTTCACTGTACTATCCAACAGATTCCCAAGTATAATTCTAATAAATATATAGGAAATAATGTAATAGAAATAATATATTTAACATTTTTCCTGATTTTGTGTGGCCCACAGACCTTCTGACCTACTAAAAACAAATATTCTCTGTACAGCGCTGCGTACTGGGTGGCGCTATATAAATAAATGGTGATGATGATGAATGTTATTTAAGTTATTTCTATGTAATGCAAAACAGTTAATAATCAAGCTTTGCACATAGGAACCTACAGGATAAAATGATGTCTGCAGCTGGGAATTGTGGCTTCCGGTCTTTAAACAATGATTGTAGAACAGTCAGTTCAGTCTCTTGTGCTTATCAATTGCTTTTGCAAGAGTTTTTCAGATGCTGTACTGCAGTCCTTATCTTATAGGTCACACAGGTGCTTTTCCAGCTTAGAAGTGCTCATGACTAATTTTTATAGCATTTTTTTAGTGCAGTTGCAAAACACAGCACTTTTACAATCTCACAGCTCGGTGTGACAGGATTTGCTGAAATATATCAATAGAAGAACTTGTTTATTGAGCTCTTTGGACACTTGTCTGAAACGCTGTTGTCAGTGTTTTAAGAAATGCTGGAAGCCTACTCTATGTGACTAATGACTCATTAGTAGTCTAATGTTTAGGATCCTTCCTCCCTACAACAGGGTTCCTTCATTAATTGGCTCTTTCTCACAAGATAATGGTTGCAGAACTGAGCACTTCTGATTCTTTTATAAAAAAGCAAAGTGAAAACATATAAAAAGAAGAATTGCTGTAGTCATGTTCACGTATAATATGCAGTTATAGAACAAAGATTTTTCTACTTTAAACTCATGTTGAACCTTAAACTTAAATTTAAAGTTTGAATATTGTTTTACCTATTCCAAATCACTGATATGGGTCTATCCCTATTAAGATGTATTGTTTCATGTCTCGCTATTGGTACTCATTGGTAGTCCAATGTTTAGTTTTCTGGAGTATTCACGGAATGTCTATACGTTTGAAGGCTGGGGAAGTGCGATTGGGTGAGGTAGAGAATCCTGTAAGTGGGTAGAGACACAGGAGAAATCTTGTAGGCGGGTATGAGCGTTGGCTACCAGCGATGAAGTGCAGGTAAGTTGATAGATCGGAGAGAGCGAGTATTTTGATATGTATGAAGGGGTGGTGTTGTTGAGGGCTTTGTAGGTAAGGCTGAGTCATTTTAATTGGATTCTGGAAGACAAAGGGAGCCAGTGTAGGGATTTGCAGAGTAGCACGGTGGATTGGCAAGAAAGAGAGATTGCCGTGGCATTTATAATAAATTGAATCTGGGATAGATGGGTGAAGAGAATACCAAGCAGGAGAAGGTTACAATAGTCTAGGCAGAAGATGATAAGAGTATGGATAAAAGTTTTGGTTGCAGTTTGGGTCAAGAAAACAGCCTATTCTAGTAATATTTTGAAGGTGGAAGCGACGGGATGTGAGGAATAAAGCAGAAGGATGAGGGAAGCGAAACACCAAGGCAGTGGGCTTGGAAAACTGAGGAAATTGTTGTGTTGATGGTGAAGAAGAATTTTCTCAGTCTCTCAAGTGAGGGCTTTGGGAGGAGGGAAGATAATAAGCTTTGTTTTGGACATGTTGAGCTTTAGGTAGTGTTGGGACATCCATGTGGAGTTAGCACTGAGACAGTTGGTTTTATGAGAAGGGGAGAGCTAGATTTTGGTGTTGTCAGCACAGAAGTGATACCCAAGGTCCAAAAAAACAATTTAGTCCACCAAGAGTAGAAGTACAAAGTGAGAAAAAAAAAGGGCTGAGAACAGTCCCCAGTCAATAGTGGTAGTGGAATAGAGGACATTGAAGGAGTGCAGAGGACATTGAAGGAGTAGTTGATCATTAGGAAATGAACCTGAATTAATTGTATCATGGAAGCCAATTAATTGAAGGATGTGAGATAACGCATGCCGCCATCGTTGATTGGCTCCTCCTCACAAGCTAGTGATTGCAGAACTGAGCACTTCTCCTGATTATTTTAGATATTAAGATGTAGTTAATCATGTATCTCTGCTATTATCATTAATAATCCAAAGTTTAGTCTTGCAATAACACATGCCTCCTGTGTTTGTTGACTCATCAACATACCTTATAAAGTTTATATAGCAAAGAGTTTTCAACATTAAAACTATCTTTTTTTTCTTCCCATCAATAATTTTAATGGTATGTTTTACAAAGATGAATAAGTGTGGGGGGGGGGGGGGGTACAGAAAAAGAAGGGGAAAGTGGGTGCAACAAGGGAGGAAGAGGATTACTAAAATGCAAACAGGTACAATGAGAAAAAACAATGTAGTAAAAAATAGTATCAGGCAAGAACAAGCTGTATACATTGGAAGAACTAAAGGTCATACGTTGTTATAAAGCCACAGACGTGTGATGAACGACCTCAGTTTAGAGCTATCATTTAAAGCTGGGTTATTGTTTTCTTCCTATGCCAAATCAATGTTCAAGAATGGTTTCTTCCCTGTTAAGATGTAACTTATCTTGTATGTTACAGGTCAATGAGCAAACTGACCCAACTCGAGAGACTTGACCTGGGCAATAATGAGTTCAGTGAGCTGGTGAGGAGACACATGTTATGTTTGTGACATTGTTGCAGCATAATGATACCATTGTATCATATTACATGGACTGTGGACACTTACATATACCAAACTGTGTCCATTTCACAAATCATATTCCTGCATATACATATCTGGCTTATACTTCAGGGCTTCTGTGTTCTTCATGTGTATGTTGGCTCGTGTTATTATTTTAAGATGAAATAACCAAGATTTGCAATCTCTTTCAGCCCGAGGGCCTGGAGCAGATACAAAATTTGAGGGAGTTGTGGATAGACAACAATTCACTTCAAACGCTGCCTGGGGTAATAATTTTACATTGTGCTCTGCGTTTCTGCTTTACACAGACTTGATTGCTTGATATTTTGTTTAAAACCCTTTATCTGTGGATAGAAAGTGATAGAAAAATTCACACCTGACTAGCACAGGACAAACACAGCTATAAACAGGGTAATCTCCTGCTGTATCCTGAATGAAGCTCTGATTAACTCTACAACCTCATTCCCACATTCTAAAAGGGGAATCGCACTGAGTTTGTCTGTTTCATTATCCCACCTTCACGCTGTGTATGTAGCGTTGTTCTGCTGCTCACGCAGCTACGTACTAGAGAGATGGTTTACTGTAGAAAATATACTGACTGGGCATCAGACTCAAAGTTGTATTGTAAAATAGATTGGAAGGCGGATTAGGTTCTATATTTGAGAAAAATTTAGTAAACGTCTGCTGTGTCAATATATTACAGCAAATCACAATTACTATGGTATAATATATAACTATCATCTATCTATCTATCTATCTATCTCATATCTATCTATCTGCCTATCTCATATCTATCTATCTATCTCTCTCATATCTATCTCATATCTATCTATCTATCTCATATCTATCTATCTATCTATCTCATATCTATCTCATATCTATCTATCTATCTCATATCTATCTCATATCTATCTATCTATCTCATATCAATCTCATATCTATCTATCTCATATCTATCAATCTATATATCTCATATCTATCTATCTCATATCTATCTATCTATATATCTCATATATATCTATCTCATATCTATCTATCTATCCATATATCTCATATCTATCTATCTATATATCTATATATCTCATATCTATCTATATATCTCATATCTATCTATCTCATATCTATCTATCTATCTATCCATATATCTCATATCTATCTATCTATATATCTCATATCTATCTATCTATATATCTCATATCTATCTATCTCTCATATCTATCTATCTCATATCTATCAATCTATATATCTCATATCTATCTATCTATCTATCTCATATCTATCTATCTATCTCATATCTATCTATCTATATATCTCATATCTATCTATCTATCTCATATCTATCTATCTATCTATCTCATATCTATCTATCTCTCTCATATCTATCTATCTATCTCATATCTATCTATCTATCTCATATCTATCTATCTATCTCATATCTATCTCATATCTATCTATCTATCTCATATCTATCTATCTATCTCATATCTATCTCTCTCATATCTATCTCATATCTATCTATCTATCTCATATCTATCTCATATCTATCAATCTCATATCTATCTATCTCATATCTATCAATCTATATATCTCATATCTATCTATCTATCTATCTCATATCTATCTATCTATATATCTCATATATATCTATCTCATATCTATCTATCTATCCATATATCTCATATCTATCTATCTATATATCTATATATCTCATATCTATCTATATATCTCATATCTATCTATCTCATATCTATCTATCTATCTATCCATATATCTCATATCTATCTATCTATATATCTCATATCTATCTATCTATATATCTCATATCTATCTATCTCTCATATCTATCTATCTCATATCTATCAATCTATATATCTCATATCTATCTATCTATCTATCTCATATCTATCTATCTCTCTCATATCTATCTATCTATCTATCTCATATCTATCTATCTATCTATCTATCTCATATCTATCTATCTATCTCATATCTATCTATCTATCTATCTCATATCTATCTATCTATCTATCTCATATCTATCTATCTATATATCTCATATCTATCTATCTATCTATCTATCTCATATCTATCTTTCTATCTTATATCTATCTATCTTTATATCTCATATCTATCTATCTCATATCTATCTATCTATCTATCTCATATCTATCTATCTATCTCATATCTATCTCTCATATCTACCTATCTATATATCTGTTTGTCTAGTATAGTAGTAGTATTAGGATTATACTATGTATTATGTTGTCACATCATGTACTTAAAATGTTTGCAGTTTATACATTAGTACATTCCAGCTACTATATTATTTTATGACATCGATAGATTATAATACACTGGTTTCACTGTGTAGATACTTTGCTAAAATTATCTAGTGCGATTACATAGAGTAACTAAAGTGTTTATCAATTCCTTTAGAATAATTATAGTATACCAATATATCATTAAGTTATATTATTTCATATGTTCTGTAATGTTATATCTTATATTGTGAAGTGATTTACTAGAAGGTGCAGTAAATGAGGTACTTATAGGCCCAAAAGGCAGAGTCATCACAGGCAGTTGTATAGGGTCCCCGAGAGAGAGAGAGAGAGGGGGGGGGGAGAGGGGGAGAGAGAGAGGGAGGGAGAGAGATAAGGAGAGGGAGAGAGAGAGAGAGAGAGAGAGGGAGAGAGAGGGAGAGAGAGGGGGGGGGGAGAGAGAGAGAGAGGTGTTACATTCATGTTGGACATTTGTATACTGTCATTTCATGATTAGGTATCTTATCTTTCAGAAAACATTTAACTTTGCCACTAATCACCCTCATATAGTAATTATTAATTGCTGCCTTGTATATAACTATTCTCAGTGTTGTCAGCATTACGTGCATGAAAGGGTTCAATCTGCCCACACAACATGTGAATTTTAAGCATCAGAATAGATATACTGTAACCAATGATTAAGGGTTAATCTAGTCACACTCGAGGGGGTAAATGTAATCAAGCTGCGAGTTTCCAGAAGGTTTGAAAAGTGGAGATGTTGCCTATAGCAACTAATCAGATTCTAGTTATCATTTATTTAATACATTCTACAAAATGACAGCTAGAATCTGATTGGTTGCTTTAGGCAACATCTCCACTTTTCAAACCCGCCGGAAACTCGCAGCTTGATACATTTACCCCCTGGTCTCCACTGAGACTGCTGATGTTTGTGTCCAGTCCCCTTCTTAACCCTATCAGTTCCAGATTGCTCAGCTCAGAGCGAACAGTGACTGTAATAACAACATATAAATGCAGAGAGAATGACTGTGTGTACTGTGATCCTACAAATGGATACATGTAGCCAGCTAAAGAGGTTCTATGTATGTAACAAGTCTATAGGAAAACTGAAACAGCTCATCTACCTGGACATATCCAAGAACCGGATTGAGAGCGTAGATTTGGATGTATCCGGATGCGAGTCCCTGGAAGATCTCCTACTCTCCTCCAATTTATTGCAACACTTGCCTGACTCAATAGGTAAGAAGAAGATGATAAATTGCCTTGTTTTCATTCTTATGACTAATACATTCTGTCAGGGTGATATTGTACACTGGAGATTAGACAGTTAGTATGATGGAACTTTGACATGAATATGACGGGTGCAGTGATAAAGAGGATGGATTCTCCTGTGGCTGATCACACTATTTATCCAGATGGGCGAGAGAGACTACAATATCTGGCGCAGCGAGCAGGGAAGGGGGTTATCAGGGCGAAGGGGGTAGTACGTAATTGGATGTCAGATAATTAAGCCCCACACAAAGAGCTGAGTACTGCTAATGATGTATTTTGTTAGTATTATACATTGTTATGTGATGTATAAAGACAAATAGAGGATATAGGAAAAAAATCAGACTTTACAGTTCTATTAATCAATGTGCCGTGATGCCAATTATTTTCAATCGCTTTTTATCTCAGTGATAGAGAATTAGTTTTCACCATAATTTATCAACAGCATTCTACAGGGCAGCTGAGCGATACTTGAAAATACTTGGCGGAAGTGCTAAGGATTAACTTACCGCTCGACTCGGGGGATGATCTAGTTAGCCTGTTCACCCATATACAGTAGAACTAAAGGTCCAGTCATTAAAATGTTCAAAAATAGACAATAATCAATAGTTTCAGTTTCCACCACTGCCAGCCCCTATGGGCCTCCACCCTTGAAAATGAGTGAAATAGTTGTGATATATCATATTCTACTACACCGCATATCCCATGATCCTCAGCTGCCAAAGGTTGTTGTTTATTTCTGATGCAGGTATTAGTCATGTGTCATTAGATCATCTCATGCGCTGTCCTCTGTTTTACCATTTCTCTCTATTATACCTCACAATATATCATTTATCCCACCAGGTTTGCTGAAAAAACTTACAACTCTAAAAATAGATGACAATCAACTTGTAGCACTACCAAATACACTTGGAAAGTGAGTAGAAAAACATGAGTGTGTGGTGGTTCCAACACTAGTACACTATTTTATTCTACCCTGAGGCGTTTGCAAAACAATTGGAAATGAGCTGAGAACTTTAAAGTTGACTTATTCCTATAGATTATTTTTTTTATTTTTATTCAATAGTTATATTACAAAAAAGGCCAATATATAATACTGCTCATGTGATCCAGATCATTTCCTCATTTAGGGCCTGAATCATTAAGGATCTTAACTTGAGAAACTTCTTATTTCAGTCTCCTGGACAAAACCATGTTACAATGCAAGGGGTGCAAATTAGTATTCTGTTTTGCACATAAGTTAAATACTGACTGTTTTTTCATACAGCACACAAATATCAACTTTAAATTTCAGTGTACAAATAAGCTATCAAGTATGTGTGTGCTACATGAAAAAACAGTCAGTATTTAACTTATGTGCAAAACAGAATACTAATTTGCACCCCTTGCATTGTAACATGGTTTTGTCCAGGAGACTGAAATAAGAAGTTTCTCAAGTTAAGATCCTTAATGAATCAGGGCCTTAGTTACTTTTCCTTTCTAATTGGTCTCCCCACAAATCTGCTTGTTTAATGCAAATGAAGAGGTGGAGACAAATTGCGCAGGCATTTCAGGGATTTAAAAAGAAAGATACCTAAGCTTTTTTTCTTTTTAAATATAATTCATACTTACCTACTCTCCTGGTATGTCCCAGAGACTGACGATCCCACTTCTTGTTCTTATGAAGGAGGCTGGACCTTGGTGATATATTTCATGCCCATCAGGCTCCACTTTGGCTGCGTGAGGACGCAATTCGTATCCTCAAACAACAGAGGCAGAGTCCCGCTGAGGCGAAATGCGTTGCCAAGGCCCATAGTAGACAAGTATGATTTAATTACAGCAGTTTAATTTTGCTTTTAATCTGTAGATAACAAATCTGTGATACAATAAAATGACATGGCTCAATGTGAGGGTGTACACTTCAATAAGTAGATAGAAACGTATCTTCTCTGATACCTTCTGTTTGTCAGATGTTAGACCTTGTGTAAATACATGCATGGGTCATATGGGTCAGTTTTGTTCTAAATCGCTTTGGTTTGTGTCCTTTTGTCAGAAATGGAGTGTGTGGTATTGCCTTTTTTTTGTGTAGACCAGCCTTAAAGTACTTGACTATTATTTAGTCCAATTTTCGTTCTCCTTTTGGTCTGGGTTCTAATCCTTATTTTGGTCATAACCCAGTTATACTGTTCCTGCATTGGAAGTTGTATTACACACAGGACGTTTTCCCTCTATGGTTGGAAAATAAATCAGATCTATATTTCAATGACCAAATTCAATAAAAGTCAAACATAAAGAGGCTGAGATATAAAGAGACTGAGATATAAAGAGGCTAAAATATAGTAAAATCAAAGCTTCTTCCAGAAACTTAAAGTATTTGTACCTTGAAATATTAAGCAATAGATGCCGGTGCCCAAAACAACACTCCTCTAGCGTAAGTGTGTCACCAAAATATCTCTATTTATCCCATTTCAAGTCACAATAAGCAGTGTATTATTTTATATAAAAGACTTTGTAACGTTCCAATCTGAATTGAGCATCTTCTTGTTGTGTTTTTATGTTAAATTGAAGAATTTAGTCTTGTTCAATTCATAGCAGAAAATAAAATGCACGTATATATATTCCACAGATGTCCAATTTCTAGTATTATTTCTTTTTTTTAATTTGTTTATGAGCTCATTATGTGTTTGAGCCAGTTTTAATATGAAATCTGTTTTGATCTTCCTAAATGGTCATTTAGGACTATATAAAGTTTGAATGGCCTTCGTGTAGTATTGTGACAGAGCAACAAGTGTTAATACTTTCAATAGCTGAAATATTTGTTTACTATAATAAAAATTCTGGACAATATAGAAGTAGACGGCAATTGTATGTGATTTTCAAAGCAAGGTTAAACAGACAAGGATTTGGGAAGCAGTGAAAGGACGTGTAATACAGACTGCAGGAGTAGAATGTACTCTAACCACAAATCAAAACATGTTAGCAGATCTCGGGAACAAAATCACTCAGTGCAATAGTGACACTGAACTGTAAAATTACTTATTTCATTATATACATATAACGAACTGGTCCTCATGGGACTTTAAAGTGAGTAATCAATTTACTGCAAAAAAATAAATCAAAGTTTCGATCCCATTAGGGATCTTGTTCAAGAAATACCTATGTATATGATGATTTTTCTTCCATACATTGATTATTACATTTTAAATCCTGTCAGTGAAAGCTATTTGGTCATATTTGTCTGTGCACCTGGGCAATGAAATTCTATTTATATTTGGACTGCCACACTACCTTTTATTTTATACATAATTCATGCAACTTAAAACACAGGTACTGATAGAGCATTCACAGGACTAGGCAACCTGTACCCAATCAGATCATTAGAATGTTCATAAGGCTAGACTAACATGTAGCCAATCAGATCATTAGAATTTTCATAAGGCTAGACTAACATGTAGCCAATCAGAACATTAGAATGTTCATAAGGCTAGACTTACATGTAGCCAATCAGATCATTAGAATGTTCATAAGGCTAGACTTACATGTAGCCAATCAGATCATTAGAATGTTCATAAGGCTAGACTTACATGTAGCCAATCAGACCATTAGAATGTTCATAAGGCTAGACTAACATGTAGCCAATCAGAGCATTAGAATGTTCATAAGGCTAGACTTACATGTAGCCAATCAGATCATTAGAATGTTCATAAGGCTAGACTAACATGTAGCCAATAAGATCATTAGAATGTTTATTAGGCTAGACTAACATGTAGCCAATCAGAGCATTAGAATGTTCATAAGGCAAGAGTAACATGTAGCCAATCAGATCATTAGAATGTTCATAAGGCTAGACTAATATTTAGCCAATCAGATTATTAGAATGTTCATAGGGCTAGACTAACATGTAACCAATCAGATCATTAGAATGTTCATAAGTCTAGACTTACATGTAGCCAATCAGATCATTAGAATGTTCATAAGGCTAGACTTACATGTAGCCAATCAGATCATTAGAATGTTCATAAGGCTAGACTAACATGTAACCAATCAGATCATTAGAATGTTCATAAGGCTAGACTTACATGTAGTCAATCAGATCATTAGAATGTTCATAAGGCTAGACTAACATGTAGCCAATAAGATCATTAGAATGTTTATTAGGCTAGACTAACATGTAGCCAATCAGAGCATTAGAATGTTCATAAGGCTAGACTTACATGTAGCCAACCAGATCATTAGAATGTTAATAAGGCTAGACTTACATGTAGACATCTGTAGGATGTACATAGGGCTAAGCCATGTTTCTAGTTAGAGCATTAGAACTTTCCAATGGCTAGACCAACTTGCAAGCTATGAGAACATTAGAACATTCACAGGGCTAGACAATCTGTACCCAATCAGGGTCATTAGAATGTTCATAAGGCTAGACTTACATGTAGCCAATCAGATCATTAGAATGTTCATAAGGCTAGACTTACATGTAGCCAATCAGATCATTAGAATGTTCATAAGGCTAGACTAACATGTAGCCAATCAGAGCATTAGAATGTTCATAAGGCTAGACTTACATGTAGCCAATCAGATCATTAGAATGTTCATAAGGCTAGACTAACATGTAGCTAATAAGATCATTAGAATGTTTATTAGGCTAGACTAACATGTAGCCAATCAGAGCATTAGAATGTTCATAAGGCAAGAGTAACATGTAGCCAATCAGATCATTAGAATGTTCATAAGGCTAGACTAATATTTAGCCAATCAGATTATTAGAATGTTCATAGGGCTAGACTAACATGTAACCAATCAGATCATTAGAATGTTCATAAGGCTAGACTTACATGTAGCCAACCAGATCATTAGAATGTTAATAAGGCTAGACTTACATGTAGACATCTGTAGGATGTACATAGGGCTAAGCCATGTGTCTAGTTAGAGCATTAGAACTTTCCAATGGCTAGACCAACTTGCAAGCTATGAGAACATTAGAACATTCACAGGGCTAGACAATCTGTACCCAATCAGATCATTGAAATGTTTACAAAAACATGTAGCCAATCAAAGCATTAGAACATTCTCAGGGCGACTAGCCTGCAGCCAACCAGAGCACTAGAATATTCATAACTATTGGACAAATGCATTGGCCTTACTATGTCTTCTGCTTCTTTCCTATTAATAATATTGGTACCAAGCCCCATTTTTATACTGGCCAGGTGGCTACTCCATTCCAAACACAAAAGTCACAACTTTACATGAAGCAAAGTATACACATCCAACTATTTTATTAGTTGTTAAAGCTAAATGGAAAGTAAAAATGTACCAAGTTTATAAATAGACATTCGTTTCATTTATGTTTCTATAAATGTTCTTTAGATTCCAAGACATCATTGTCAATATATCAATGTACCCATTTCTCACAGTCCTTAACTTTAACATTAACCAACACAGCGTCTGCACCTCCCCAAAGGATATTTGTCATTTATAAGGACAGGCAGAGGACACCAGCCTTGAAAGCTTCCCGAGCAGTTCACAGATAGGAGACAGGAGGCATCAGTCAAACCTGGTTGTAAAAATAACCAAATAAACATCAATTTTATGAACTCATTCAGATTTATTAATGGAGCTTGTTAAAGAACCATTAATAAAGAGGTGTATGAAGGTAATAAATAATTGTGCCTGGTCACTCTGTTCACCACATAAACACATTAATTTGAAGATGTGGGTGTATAGTGACATGATAATAGCAGCAGGCACGTAGTTAGATTTACCTTATGATATCCGCTATTTACTTAAAGCTCGTTCAGAGGCTGTAAAAACCTGACGTACCTCAATAAGTGAGCGCCACAAATCTGCTCTTTATGAAGAGAATGTTAGAGAGCTTGGATCAGAGACAGGTTACAGTATCTAGGTGCCATTCTAAGCTACTTAGGAAAATCATGGCTTCCCCGCTCTGTCTGTACTACAGTTACCAGCATGCAGTTTATGCCGAGAACTGGTGTCAGTCACAAGTTTCCTCTTCAAGAGCTACTGAGAAGCAGAGCAGCAAGTAAGCCCTGGAAATAGGAGAGTATAGAGAGCTGGGAGAGAAACCATGGGAGAACAGGAAGAAGAGAGAGGAGGGATGAGGAGAGAGGGAGGGAAAAGTTAGAGAGAGAGTGGAGAGAGAGAGAGAGAGAAGAAGAGAAGCAGGGAGAGACAGGGGAAGGGAGAGAGGGTGAAGAAGAGAGATAGAAAGAGGGAAAAGGAGAGAGAGAAAGAGAAGCAGGGAGAGACAGAGGAAGAGAGAGAGAGAGAGGGCGAAGAAGATAGAGAGAGAAAAAGCGGGAAAAGGAGAGAGAGAAAGAGAGAGAAGAAGAGGAGCAGAGAGAAAAGAAGAGACAGGGGGAGAGGAAGAGAAGTAGAGAGAAGAAGAGACAGAGGGAGAGAAAGAGGAGCAGATAGAAAGGAAGAGAGAGATGGAGAGCAAGAGTAACAGAATTAGAGAAAACAAGAGAAAAAGAAGAAAGAGGGAGAGTAAAAGATGCAGAGAGAGAGAGAGAGAGAAAACAATGGGAAACAGAGTGAGAGAAAGATATAGAAAAGGGGAGATAGAAAAGAGATATTGTGAAAGGTGAGAGAGTGAGAGGAGAAAAGAAGCAGAGAGAGAGAAAAAGGGAAGAGATTAAAGGAGTGGAAGACAGAGGGAGGGAGAGGAAAAGAAGCAGAGAAAGGGGAAGAGACAGAGGAAGAGAAGTAGTGAGAGAGAGAGAAAGAAAAAAAGGGAGAGTGAGAAGTGAGAAAGAGAGACAAAGAGAGAGGAAGAGAACCAGAGTGTGAGTAAGGGAGTGAGAAAGAAAGAGAAGCAGAGCGAGCACAAGTCAGAAAGAGAGAGACAGGGACAGCAGCAGACAGAAGCCAGGAAATGAGTGAGAGAGAGTAATCTTCTCCCAGTGGAAGCCATGAGGATAAGAACAACCTAGCAGACAGCAATTTAGAGTGACTGCAGTGAGTGAGTTTCCAGGAAGTTTGTGAACAGAAACCTGCAGGCTGTTTGCGACAGTTTTAAATTGTATTGTAACTGGAGAAAGTACAGGATTTAAATTTCATTTTGTGGCAAGCTAACATGTAAATTGTCTTTACTATTAAAGCCTGGCAATCTGTGATATACCTATAGGGACTGTGGGAATCTTTTTAGGAAGCATAGCTTCAAACACTGTAACATTTGATTGAGGGATTAGAACACCACTATTGTTTTCTTGCGCATTTCTTTTAGTAAAGCTATTGAAAAAGAATTCAACCTGTAGAAAATCAGAACATTCACATGGCTAGGCCAACCTGTAGCCAATCAGAGTATCAGAACATTCACATGGCTAGGCCAACCTGTAGCCAATCAGAGTATCAGAACATTCACATGGCTAGGCCAACTTGTAGCCAATCAGAGCTTTGGAACATTCACATGGCTAGGCCAAATTGTAGCGAATCAGAACATTGGAACATTCACATAGCTAAGCCAACCTGTAGCCAGTCGGAACATTCACATGGCTAGATCAACCTGTAGCCAATCAGGGCATCAGAACATTTACATGGCTAGGTCAACCTGTAGCCAATCAGAGCATCAGAACATTTACATGGCTAGGTCAAGCTGTAGCCAATCAGAGCATCAGAACATTTACATGGCTAGGTCAACCTGTAGCCAATCAGAGCATTAGAACATTCACAGGGCTCGACCAACCTATAGCATTAGGGGGGATTCAATTAGCCACGGAGTGTCTCCGGAATGTCCGTGAGACACATTGCGGCGGAGGTTTGACAGAAATCTCCTCTCATTTTTCCTCGCACCCCGTAGAATAATAATATTGAGAAATTATTTCATCCACGGGGGGAGGTGGCCGGCCCGAACAGCCGTTAGACTGAGCGGCCCGGGTGCCCGATGCCCCCCTGCCCCCCGGTCCAGCCCGCCTCTGATGGTACACATGAAACACTTCTCTATAGCAACCAAAATTCATACAGTATACAGGACCATTCCTCCCTATTCGGCCAGGTGAGCCCCCCTTCTCAGACTGCACATCCTAGTATCGTCAGAGACAAGGATCTTACTTTACCACCTGGCTACCAAGAGGCCTTGTCCCACCTCAGCCAGCGCTCTGGTCATCGGCTGCTCTGCAGTAATTTACTGCAATAAGAGCACAGAACAAGTCCGCAGTTGGAATGTGGGTGGAAATTTGGTTATAAATAGGTCGGCAGATGAATCTGTTCACATATCCAAGTTGCCCCATCTTTTATTTCTGTGGTTATGTTCTCAATCAGTAAAATAATTTTATCCCTTCAATTGGGATATATATTCACATGCATACTATATCTTATATTAAGAGGATTCTTAATACATGATCTTGTTGACAATCACCTCTCATGTACTGACTGCAAAAAGGTGAATTGTTAGAAGTCTTGTTTGTTCGTTGTATGGTTATAGTATGCGTCCTGGTTATAGATGTTGAAGTTGATGTATTGTCCTGGGATTTGCTGAATAAATCTTCTTCTAAAATTTCAGTTTATCTTTATTAGAAGAGTTTGATTGCAGTTGTAATGAATTGGAGAGTTTGCCTGCCACCATCGGATACCTGCATGGCCTCCGCACATTGGCCGTGGACGAGAACTTCCTGACAGAGCTGCCTCGGGAAGTGAGTAGATATTAATATTTCCTTTTTATTGTAACGTTGCCAAAATAGTATATAGTGCTGTACATAAGGGAATAAATAATTAGGCAGTGAAACTGTAAACCGATGTAATAGGTGGAGTGTCCTGCCTACATTAGACCCATATTGTTTCTTTATTTGCGCAAGTGTGTCTGTCTGTCAAGTGTATTTCAAAGTGCACACTCACTTCATGGTCCTCCTAGGCCAACCTGTAGCCAGTCAGAACATTGGAAAATTCACATGGCTAGATCAACCTGTAGCCAATCAGAGCATCAGAACATCCACATGGCTAGATCAACCTGTAGCCAATTAGAGAATCAGAACATTCACATGGCTAAGCCAACCTGTAGCATGGCTACCTGTCACAACCTGTCTCATGGCTAAGGCAACCGAGGGACCACTCTGTAGCCCCTCGTAATATCAGTCAGGTCTCAGATTTGCAGGTTTGTAGATCCACCTGAAAATGGACATGTTGGAAAAAGTGATCATCATTTTATAGTCCAACTTAATCAGGTTTGTTATTTTGCCTGTGACAAATACTTTTCCACAAACAAGCAAAGACATGCACAGATAACCATAGCTCCAGCAGAAATGGAATAGTGTATACATTGTGCTGAAAGATGGCACTGTAAACTTTCTGGGTGCATGCACAGTCACATACAGGATGTATTTAACTCTTCTTCTGGTGAGCAAAAATTCTAATCAGTGTAATATACCTAAACCTTGAAAACATAGAATGTGACAGCAGATAAAGAGCAGGGAGACTATTCTGCCCATATTTTTCCTAAAATCCTCAGAACTTCATATCCTTAGCTTTGTTTAAGATTAAGGATAGCTTTATGCCTATCCCAAACAAGTCTAAATTCCCTTACCGTATTATACTCTACCACCGCTGTTGGAAGGTTATTATACCATTCTGCTATTGTTTCTGTAAATTAAATCTTCTTTAAATTTACAATAGCTAGAAATACTATACATATTCTATCAGTGAACATTGTTCTCCAGGATATTTTTAGTAACATGCATATGTTGATTGGTAACTCATATGTTTGCCTATTTCACGTGATTCTTTTTTGTTTTAAATTAGATCGGAAATTGCAAGAATATTACAGTGATGTCTCTTAGGTCGAACAAATTGGAGTTTCTCCCCGAAGAAATTGGCCAGATGCAAAAACTGAGAGTGTTGAACTTAAGTGACAACAGGTGCGATAATGTTGTTTTATTGAAGATCACTCAAAGGAAATTACAGTTTGACCATTAATACTTGAGTTCGTTTTGGCAACATTTATTTAGGATCCTAACCATAGACTCAAATCTCTAACATTAGTCTTTATCTACAGTAAAAAATCTCTAAGTTTAGCCTCAAATCCCTAAAACGAATCCCTAAATACAACACCTAATCCCTCATCTCAAATCCAATACCAAAATAGCTAACCATATTCCCTAATCTCTAAACACGGTGTGACAGGATGGACCGCCTATGCCACCCTGTCTGTTGTTGCAAGGAACCGGCTGGGCTTACTTTGCCACCGTTCTCTTTCGTTATCCAAAAAGCTCCCTCTTGCCGCAGTAGGAGGGGCTTACACGAGCTGCCACCACTTGGCTCCTATACCGGCACCCAGAACCGGGTTTCTTCTGCGTAACTGACGCTGCTAGCGTGTCTCCTTGCTGGTGTACCTGGGCTGGTACTCCTGACCTCTTACTGTGGATCTGTGTTGCTGTGAATGGATCCCCCCTGGCCTATCACACTAACCAGGGCTGCTGGGTAGCGCAGAGCGTTGGCACTGGAATAGCTTGGGTCCAAACCGCAGAGACAGCCGGAGAACGGATTAGATGTTAGGGTCTAATCTGTATATCACAGGAAAACAGCAATATTGAAGATGATTCCAAGCAGGTCTTTGAAGCAAGATGGTTTATTTGCTCACACACACTGGTGGAAGGTTCCAGTGTGATCAGGTCAGATGACAATTCAGAAGAACACTTACATGCTCTCACAGCTCATCTTTTATACAGTTCAGAAATAGTCTATTTTTAGAAACCGGATATACTCTATTGACACAAACATGAATTTACATACATTTCAAGGCTAACAAAATTTACACTTATCTATGAAATTCACTCTGGCAAAGGCCACACAGTAACGACCCCCTGATGAGGTCTTTGGCCAGAGCAGGCATGACACTTCATCACAAAACTTCGTTAGCACTTTCTGCTATTAGACTTCCTTGCACATGTCCTAATTGCAGGTTTCCACAAGCAACCTTACAAATCCTAAACAAAGACACTTCCATACTAAATACATCCCAATACACACAAGACCTCCATCCACGAAGGCCTATTGTATCAGTTATATGCATCAGAAATAAGGCATATCCTTTAGCAAGGTTAAACAGAGACAAATTTCTCCCCTGGTCTCAGAAATAATGACTTCCCATCTTACACTTAACAAGAATAATTGCAAATGCAATTACATAAATAAGTGCCCTGCGCTATTCGCTTTAAATACATTTTTACCAAAAGTTATTTAATAGTGATCCAGTCACACACGGTTCCCAATCTCTACACAAAATTCTTAATCCCAGTCCACAATATCTAACCCCAATCTCCAAATTTTAACTCAAGTCCCCAATGTTAATAACTGTCTTCAAAACCTAACTCCACATCCCCAGTCCCCCATTCTCCAGACCAGTCTTCAGGTCCTAAACTGTCTTCAATTCACAACCTCAGTTGTATCTAACTCAGTCTCCAGTCCACAAAGCTAACTCATACTTGCCAACTTTTCCTCATTGGCTTCAGGAAGATCCCGGGAGAGGTGGGCGTGCGGGCGCAGGGCTTGACGAATCACATAATTTTGGTCCCACCCCCCTAAACGATTGTTACAATTTTGGCCAATTACAGCAGAGACAGGGCTAAGATGACACAATATTTGCATCATTAAGCCCCCCCCCCCTCCATTTATCTATTGTGAGGGCGAGAACCGGGAGGTTGCCCCACTCTCCCAGAAATACGGGAGTCTCCCGGACACTCTAGGAGAGTAGGCAACTATGCTTAAAGAAAAAGCAGTTAATGAATCTCTAGAGACTGAAGTGTCTTTTACATTTCTGTCTCCATTGCTGAAGTCATGTTGTCTTACCTGTCAGTCTTTGATTAAATCTTGGTCTACATGAAAATGGCCACTTCCATAGGCATCAATACATGGACATAAGACACAATTTCTGAACTGTGTCGTCAGGCCACAGATGACAAAGCCAACCACGTCTTGTACTGGCTCAGCATGTAACTATACGGGTGGTATTACCTGAAGCCCAATAGCCGAGTAGATATCCAGAGAGTAGTCAGACGTTTTGCCGGGTCGGTACACAAGAGGGTAGTCAGCCGTTTGCCGGGAGGGTATGCAAGCGGGCAGTCAGACGTTTGCCGGGTCGGTACACAAGAGGGTAGTCAGACGTTTGCCGGGTCGGTACACAAGCAGGTAGTCACAGATGCAAGGTAGAGGAGCAGGTAGCAGGAGCTGAGCAAGCAGAATACTGAAACATATGTTTGAACCAGGAAGTGCCATTTATAGGCCCAAACAGGAAACAGGATCCAAGATGGTTTCTCTTTGATTCCAAACTGGCCATCTTGGATAAGGGCAAATCTAAGGGCAAGTTTGCAAATCGGGAGACCTCTAGTGGTCGGAGGTGCAAATGTCAAGGTAATTCCTTACAGCAAGTTTGCAAATACAGAGACCTCTAGAGGTCAGAGGTGCAAGTGTAAAGGTAATTCCTTACACAGCATCAGGGAGAATGCCAGACTTCAGGGAGTTAGGGAGATCACCCCTATTTCAGGGAGTCTCCCTGACATTCAGGGAGAGTTGGCAAGTATGAGCTAACTAACCCCAATCTCTGATACATAAAACCAATCCATAACCCCAGTCTTAATATCCGTCCCCAGTCTCTATTACCAGTACCTAATCCTAGTCCCAAATCCCTTCTGTGGTCTCTAACCTCAGTCCTTTGTCCCTTATGCTTAATTCACTAAATTGTAACCAAATGAATGAAGAAAAGAAGCATCTAAATATATGAGGCCAAAGGTAAACGCCCAATTTAACTGCTCCCAACAGCAGAAATAAACTACATGATATGAGGTGTGTTGACCATTGAGCCCTCCAGTGTGCTCCCAGGTAACTTTGATATTTAAAGGCCTAGCGTACAGTTGTACCAATTTAATCAATAATCTATCTAACCTTTTAAAGTGAACTCACTACAATTAGTTAACATTATATTATTGAATTGTATGTAAAATCTAAATTTTTCTATTTTTATATATTTCAGAAATGATTATTGTTTAAGATATTACAGTAGCATGATTTTGTATTATTGTTATTATCGTAGATTTGAAAGGCGCCACAGTGTTCCGCAGCGTCGTACAGTAGGGAAGACAAGGACATACATAAAACAGGACATGCGTAAAACAAGAACAGACAAGGCAGACAAAATGAATGGAGAATAAATAAATAAATAAATGAATGAATGAATGAATGAACGAAATGTTGTACTTTCTTGTTTGACCATTGAAAATAAAAAATTATAAAAATAAAAAAAATTAATGGAGACATGAGTACAAAGGGTATGGAGGACCCTGCTCGTTAAAGAGCTTACATTCTAAAGGATTATGTAAATAAGAGGCAAGCGGCAGATTCAGCAGCTTTCTAATAGGGAGAAAAGAACAATGTTCTGTGCCTTTATTCATTGGGCAGAGGGCATGAAAGTAATTCATGTTTTGAACACAGTCATCTAGACCAACGGTGGGCAACCAGTTGCCCTCCAAGCCTTTACCTGTGGCCCCCAGCTACCTCCTATTTTATTGTGAGATTCGTTTGTTTAAAATGCTGCTGATGTGTTATAACAGATAGGTGTCTCTTTCGTTAAACGTATTTTCTTAAGTCATTAGTTAGATTATGGGTAATGTGCGGCACTTGAAGTGTAATAGGTTGTCTATCACTGATCTAGACAAATACTTATCTGATTTCTTTAAATACATCAGGTTAGTTTTATGTGAGGAGGTGGGGAGGATTAACCCCATCTTCTCCCAGACTAGTACGCTAGACGGTGTTTCTACCTTAGAACCCCCAACCTTTGTACAATACAGCTGTCCCCTATTCTCGTATTAGGGGGTCGGAGAGCAGCAGGAGAGCTGGAGTCATCATCTATTTATTTATATAGCGCCACTAATTCCGCAGCGCTGTACAGAGAACTCATTCACATCAGTCCCTGCCCCATTGGAGCTTACAGTCTAAATTCCCTAATATACACACAGAGACAGAGACTAGGGTCAATATTGATAGCAGCCAATTAACCTACTAGTATGTTTTTGGAGTGTGGGAGGAAACTAGAGCACCCGGAGAAAACCCACGCAAACACGAGGAGAACATACAAACTCCTCACACATAAGGCAATGGTCGGGAATCGAACTCATGACTCCAGTGCTGTGAGGCAGAAGTGCTAACCACTGAGCCACCAGGGTCTGACCAAAAATATACAAGTAAAATGTTCAGTGTTCAATCAGATTTCTAGTACACTTTACAAAATTAAAGCAGAGATCTGGGAGTAAATGTATCAAGCTGAGAGTTTTCAGCGGGTTTGAAATGTGGAGATGTTGCCTATAGCAACCAATCAGATTCTAGCTATCATTTTGTAGAATGTACTAAATAAATGATAGCTGTAATCTGATTGGTTTTTCAAACCCGCTGGAAAACTCTCAGCTTGATACATTTACCCCCTGATTGGGTGATAGCCATTTTTCCCTAGTTCCAATATACCATGGTGGTTGTAGATTCTAGGTGACCTCATACAAAACCACATGGGGACATGAAACGTAACATCCCCTCATGTATTTCAGGATCATTCTGGTATTTCCGTCTTTGTTCCATGTGATTTATGTGGTGTAAAATTGATATTGTTTCCACCTTGAAGAGGGAATGTGAAGCATCATCTGTTAAACAGGTTTCTAGCAGAAAAGGCAATCAGTTATGGCATAATTCACACATGTGGTCCAATTACACTCATTCAATTAGTATCGAGCGGATTATCCTGCTGTATAGCTCAGTGCAATTAGGTGTAGTAGGTGTAGTGCGTTAACCAGAAGCACCTGCGTGTGCGCATTGTGCGGAGAGCGCTGGCAGCACGGAACGATATGTCTATAGCACTCACGGTATACAGGTGTCTGAGTTCAATGCAAACAAGTAAAAAATCACTTGAAAGAGAGCGAAACAAAAAAATATGAAGTTAAACACCTGGAGCACAGAGTTAAGTATTCAGTGTTTTCAGTATCTTAACTTGGCTTCACACAGTGGTTATTTTTAAAAGTACAGGAGGGGACAAATGTTCTTTCTAAACTGAGGGATCTGGAAAAAAAAAGTTCCATTCACAACTTGTAGGATTTTTCCTAGTATGCTACATTATAACCAAGGCTGGCGGAACAAGGTAAGACTGGTGAGGCAGGGGGGCGTCATGCCTATTGGGGTGTCCCGCCAACCCGCCTGCTCTGAAAAAAAATTGGGGGGCGCAGACGGAGGTATAGGGGATTGGCGGAAGCGCAACTCGGGGAGGGGGGGGGGGGCTGCTGGAGGTCCCAGCAGTGGCCCTGATTTTAACACATTAATTTCCACTTTGCTGAGCTTAGAGGGAACAGCGATGAGGACTGTTTGTGAATCGTATCTTTTTGGACATTTACCAACAAGGGGTAGATTTGTCCAACCTTCTAAAAAGGTAAAAGTGGTATAGCAACCAATCACATTCTAGCTGTCATTAGCATGTACTACATAAATGATAGCTAGAATCTGATTGGTTGCCATAGGCAACATCTCCACATTTCCTCTTTAGAATGTTTGATAAATTGCCATTAGTGGTAGCAAGATCAGTGTAGATTGAGGATGCAAAGGTGAAAACTTCACATCAAAGTGCGGCTTACTTGCATCTTTGGACCTCATACCACCCTTATTATCCGGGAGGGGGCTTCATAGAGGCCACAGCTGCAATTGAAAGAAAAGTGGCATGTGACTCGTTTCATTTGTTATTTAAGCCAATTTGTTCAAGATCATTGCTTATCTCTATCCCCATTAAGGTATTTAATAACTAAAGATAGTAAAGGACATTGGAGCTGTCTTTCCTTTAGAGGGTGAATTTTTGCAGCAATCAGCAATGTTTTAGGTAGAGTAATACGCCCGTAGCCGCACAGCGCACAAGGCTCCGAGGGCACTTGCCCTGAATTCTCCCCTAATAATCATAATTGCTCATTTACTTGTTACATTGTGTGTACTGCACAGAGCGGTGCTCTTGTATTTTCTATATGTGCCTAGAAAGAGTGAATGATTTGATTTCCCATTAAGCGTATTGATTTCCATGACCTCTAAGGCGGCGGTGAGACCCAGGTCTTTCTCATCAAGCGTAAACTCTGTGAAACTTCGCAAATCAGAGAACGTCTTCCAGTCGGCCTTTCCTCAAACCGCTCCCGGCCCATTGTAATTTCTCTTTCACAGAACATAATCTTGATTTAGCCATTTGATCACACAGAGAGTTGCAGATTTCTGAGTAGATTGTAATCCATAGGTATGCCCTGATTCTCCCAGATGCGGAGCCTTAGCCTGTTATCTTGCTAAACAGGTCACGTTGCCATGCAACTCGGTGAGCAGAGCATAAAACTGCCTTGCGGAGCATGCAGAGCGTGCAGAGCCATCACCTGCAACAAAACAAGACCACTGATCTTGGTATTTGACCACCAGACAAGCTGGGACCCTGCCATCATGCTGGACAAATGTATTTAAAGGCTAATGCTACTTATGTGAATATTTTTCTGTGAGGAGTTAAATAAGCAAGACATAAACCCTCGCCTAACTGTAAGCATCTTCTATATACCATCTCTAATAAAGTATATATAGCACCAGTTGCAGAACTACCATTGGTGCAGCAGGTGCATTGCACTGGGGCCCATGGGGATAATGGGGCCCTCTGCACAGGGAACTAGCGAGCTGTGGGCCACAGTTCCCTCCTCCTCGCCTCCCTGCACCGGGGCCGACATCTCGCTAGTTCCACCTCTGTATAGCACTTACCTGTTCTGAAGCTTGGTACATCTATGGCGGGCTGGCCTCAGTGTGTTTGGAGCGGGGTCCTTATTGATCACATCCTGCGTAGTGACTGAACAATGTGAAGGCATCTGTCTTGTAGACTGTATTCCCTCCCAATATTGATGACAGCAATGCAGATGGAGCAGAATACAGGACTAGACTGATCCGGTGTCCTCTGAACCTACCGACTCCTGGTAAACTTATTTGATTTGAAGCTGCAAGTAAACTGTGTGCCGCAAAAATGGCGCATTAACATGTTTAATTTGAGTCGCACATACCTTAAGATAGACACAAGTGAAAACAGTATGTTAAATGCGTCTGCGTGAAGATATGTTTAAAGCACATCGTGCCCACGTTTGAAATTAAACGTATCATGATGCACTGCATAATAAAGATGCCAATCATCATCAACTTGAAAAAAGATAAAATAAGTAAATTAATTAAAAAAAAAAAAACATATTCCCATAAAAGTGAACCAAGCACGCTCATAGCCAGGACTGGGGAACCTGCAATGTGGAGTCCACCCTGTTATAGTGGAACACAGGGGCAGTACTGAATTGAATTCCCTAGGGAATCAGTTCCGCAAAACAAATGTGCCCCCCAGGAAAAAAAACAGCCCCTTCCTGATAGCACTGGGTCTGATTGCAGCAACCCAAACCAGTGGATGTTGGGGTAATAATGTTTTTATGATTTTATGCATACTTGCCCACTCTCCCAGAATGTCCCAGAATTCTCCCTCATCCTGGCCAATGGGAGCCTCAATGACGTGATTCATGGTGAATCGCCTCATTTTGGACCCGCCTCCACAATAAAACTTCGCTTTTATCCTGGGGCAGGGCCAAAATAACACCAGTTGTCGTGACCTGTGCCCTTCCGCCCTCCGGGATCCCCCGGTGGCCAACAATACAAAGTTGGCAAGTATTTTATGTAAAAAAAAAAAATTAGCTTTAATTTGTGCACCAATAGTCCCAGGAAGTCTTGGCAGCCATAAACCGCCTGGATATGCTGATTCTTGTAGGACTATAAATGCCAGCATTTCCTGGCATCCAAACTTGGCACCCAAGCATCCAGTACTACATACAACAATACTAAAAAAAATAAAAAATGAAAACCACTTTTGAAAAAGTCTTTTAATTAAAATAAATGCTCCCTCCATCCCTTTGTTAAACTCCTAATTCCAAAGGGATCATCTTCTTTCTTCTTTTAAAGGTAAATTTGTATTATCATTTATTTATATGCTGTCACAATGAGACCGCAGCAGAGTACACAATCCTAAGGATAGAAAAAAAATCCCTGTTAAACGACGCTGCTATTTGTGAACCCCTGACAGCAAGTAGTAAGGCCTGTCTGCAAGTAACCAATTCAGAGTGGCTTTGCACTGATTGGCTAGAGCTGGAGAAAGCCACTCTGATTGGTTAGCTGCGTCTAGACCATTGGTGGAGTCTCATTGAAATTCATTGTATCAATTTTCTGTGACTGTTTTCCTGGTCTGTTCTACATTCTAAGGGGTAAATGTATCAAGCTGAGAGTATTCCGGCGGGTTTGAAAAACCAATCAGATTCTAGCTATCATTTACTTAGTACATTCCACAAAATGACAGCTAGAATTTGATTGGTTGCTATAGGCAACATCTCCACTTTTCAAACCCACCGGAAAACTCTCAGCTTGATACATTTACCCCTAGGACTCTGCACCATTGTATTTCATTGTTTCAATTCAACAGTGACTCCAGCATTCTCCAGGGCAGTACTGCCAAACATACAGTATAGACAATAGATTTATTTTCATTTTCTCTACACTAGACATCTTCTAATTGAATCGTTACCATTCAGTGTTAAAAGGTTTATTTTGATACAGTTACTAAATCATAATTGTTTATCAGCGTATTAAATCAGGTAACTTTTTTCCTCTTTATTTTCAGGTTAAAGAACTTGCCGTTTAGCTTTACTAAACTCAAAGAACTTGCTGCTCTGTGGCTTTCAGACAATCAGGTAAAAACATGTCAATTGTTTTATTATTTTCCATGTGATTTTCAGGTCCATTTCTTAAAATGGGTGAAACCCTCACCCCCACCCTCCCTGGTCACATCGCAATGTTTATTGGGATTGGTCAGGGCAGAAGAAAACAACAGGGTGTATCTAACCGGAACCGGTGTCCCAGAATTGGATGTGTCACTATAAGAAACCTGCAATTCCTCTTTTTCAGGGCTTGTGTCCCTATTTGTTCTCCTACGCTAGTGTGCCTGGGCGAGCCTCTTTATTTATCTTGTCCTTCTGTCAGCTGCAACCTACTGAGGACAGTTTTACGGCTCCAACATGTGGGCTGCCATCACATCCTTGTGGGGTTCCTCTTAAACTGGAGTTCCCGTTAGATTCTATGTGGGGAATTCAATTGACCACGCAATGGGTTTTTTTCCCACAGCGTTAAAAAAAAAATGCCACGCGGGTTTTTAACTGCTATAGCGACCGTTTTTCGTTAACGTAGCATTAAAACTCATGCAATTCAATTGAAAAAGAGGTAACGCTGCTCCCGAGCGTTAATCATTGGTGCTTGCGAGTTTTTAGGGGAGTAAACAAACAAACTCCACACAGATAAGGCCATGGTCGGGAGTTGAACTCAAGACCCCAGTGGTGTAAGGCAGAAGTGCTATCCACTTAGACACCATGTCAAAACACATTAGTCCATATATATTTGTACAAAAAACATACATAAATATATTTAATTAGTGATTTTATTTTTATTTTTTTTATAATTTTTTTTCATTAATTTTTCACAAGAAAATCAACTTTTCATGTTATGCATTACTGATAAACATAGTTTATCTTTTTGTTTTTCATTATTACATGTTTTCAAATAGTTTTCTTAGGTTTTTTTATTTTTAGCACACCCCAAAGAGGTGCGAGATAAAACAACATATTGGCCTGTTTAACGCGCCGCGTTATAAAACAATTGATTAGCTTTTAATGCGGCGGGCTCTCACCCACCTTATACTTTCAATTGACCTACTACTGGAGTGCGAGAGGACCGTTTCATGAAAAAAATGTAGCGTTAAAAATTAAAAATGGAATTGAATCGCGGGTAAAGTTAACCCGCTCGAAAAAAAATAACGTTAAAATTAACAGCGGTGTTAAAAAAATATCTTGCGGTCAATTGAATTTCCCCCTATGCATCAGATCTTACCAGCGGCACTGAATACATTGTAAGTGCCTTACATAAGCTCACAAACTTGCTGTAGCACTTAATAAAATAATTGTCACATACACCATTTTTAAGGAGAACACACAAAACAATTACTAAGATATTTGTTAAGCAGCACAAAATAAATACATTACCTACGTTGATTTTATTGAAAATTCTAAGGCATTCTACAGCTTTCGATATAACAGCCAGAGGGGTAAATAAATCAAACATTGAAGGAAAAGTGGTCTTAGATTAAAATCTTTAGCGTCTATTGCATTAAATGGCGCTATGGCGCCAAATTATTATTTTTTTTTGCAATTTGCTCAAATACCCAGAGCTCTGCACATCTAAACTAAATAGAGATCTGTCAGAAGGTAGCAGATATTTTTCACTTAATCCTTAGCCAATGTACATGAATTGCTGCAATACATCTGCAAGTCTGACCTGGTTTACCAAGAAATGAACGTTATAGTCTTCTCACAATAGACCAACTTGCCACGAATGTCTGACAAAGTCAAGAATACTTTTACACGTGTCCTCATCAGACGTTTACAGCACCTTGTCACATATATATATTATTAATAGAGATGCTCACTGACCTCCGTGAATTGGTTTTGGTTTTGGATCTGGATTAGCTTTGTGTTTTGGTTTTGATTTTGGCAAAACCGCCCTCGTGTGTTTTGGTTTTGGATTTTTTAGAAAAAAATCCTAATATATGCTAAAATCACATAATTTTGCTCTTTTTTTTGTTCCTACATTATTATTAACCTCAATAACACTAATTTCAAGTCATTTGCAGTCAATTTTGACGACTTCACAGGTCACATTATTATTTCCATACACTTTCGGACAAATACTGCAGTGATCTGGCTGGATGGTAAGCGACAGAGCAATGACACAAACACACGGCAGTTCCTAGCACATCTAGGACACATTGACACACAGCAGTGGCAGAAAAGAAAAATGGGGGAAAAATGGGGATCTTAATAAGGAATCCAAAACTCGCAAGATCCGAGATCCAACGTTGTCACAGTGACATTTTGCCTCGTTTTCTAATCCGAAAAAGCGCGAAGGTACCTAAGTTCGGGTATGTTCGGTTGTCGAGGAACCGAGCCTGATAATCTCTAATTAGCATGCATTTTTTCTGTACTGTTTCCTCACTACATAATGCTCATAAGATTAAGAACATCTTAGTGTATACTGGTAATATTAATATAATTATTTGTTGGATATAGTAATTATAGACGAAAGGTCATGTTATTGTTGTATAATGTATAATATTTATTTTAAATCGTATAGCTGAACTATCAATCGTAATTAAAATATTTCAAAATGCTGATTCTACATCCTGCAGATGAACTGATTTAGATATAATGCACATGTGTATAACGATGTAATCTTTAGATTATTATTTTTACTTTTAACTGTTTCTGCAGTGAAATTATTCCACCCTTATCCCTTTCCTCTTTATCTTCTTTGGTGGATAACGTCAGTAGCTCCTAACTGTGGATGCCACCTAATAACTTTCATTGCTGGTGGAAAAAGTAATTATTAGACCAATTGAGATCTGGCCCATTCATTTCACTGCCCATTGGGTAGTGGGTCAAACATTTTCCCTACAACTCATTATCAGAATCCCAAAATATCCCCTATGCTCTCTCAGTATGACATAGAAACATCTTGACTTGCTCTTACTCTATTTCTTTCAGTCCAAAGCGCTCATTCCTCTACAGACCGAGGCGCACCCTGACACCAAGCAAAGGGTATTAACCAATTACATGTTCCCCCAGCAGCCACGTGGTGATGAAGGTAAATATTGGTTTCAATAAACAACTTTATACCCAACATTCCATTCCTTTATATCAGTGCTGGGCAACAGCATACTGGGCAACACCCGGACAAGGGGTCCATGACCCACAAATGAGCTGCACATATGAGCATCGGATTGTATTATGACTCGGATCAGAGTATGAAGTGTACGAATGCTCTGTGCTCACTGTATGACATCAGAATCACTAGGAAGAGAGTCAGAGAGGAGTAATTACCCTGGTCAGGAGGGGTACATCTGACCAGACTTCCCCCTATGGCCACTTTCTCTTGCTGCTCCAATCACCCTGCCAGTAATGTAGCTGTTTGTGGTTCCATGAAGTAACAACCAGTGGTTGTGTGTTGATTCTCCATTGTACTGAGAAATTATCACATGCACCATGTGTTCCTCATCCCACGCACCATGTGTTCCTCATCCCACGCACCATGTGTTCCTCATCCCACGCACCATGTGTTCCTCATCCCACGCACCATGTGTTCCTCATCCCACGCACCATGTGTTCCTCATCCCACGCACCATGTGTTCCTCATCACACGCACCATGTCTTCCTCATCACACGCACCATGTGTTCCTCACCACACGCACCATGTGTTCCTCACCACACGCACCATGTGTTCCTCACCACACGCACCATGTGTTCCTCATCACACGCACCATGTCTTCCTCACCACATGCACCATGTCTTCCTCACCACATGCAACATGTCTTCCTCATCACACGTACCATGTGTTCCTCATCCCACGCACCATGTGTTCCTCATCCCACGCATCATGTGTTCCTCATCCCACGCACCATGTGTTCCTCACCACACGCACCATGTGTTCCTCACCACACGCACCATGTGTTCCTCATCACACGCACCATGTCTTCCTCACCACATGCACCATGTCTTCCTCACCACACGCACCATGTCTTCCTCACCACACGCACCATGTGTTCCTCATCACACGCACCATGTGTTCCTCATCACACGCACCATGTCTTCCTCACCACACGCACCATGTCTTCCTCACCACACACACCATGTCTTCCTCACCACACGCACTATGTCTTCCTCATCACACGCACCATGTCTTCCTCACCACACGCACTATGTCTTCCTCACCACAAGCACCATGTGTTCCTCATCACACGTACCATGTCTTCCTCATCACACGCACCATGTGTTCCTCACCACACGCACCATGTGTTCCTCATCCCACGCACCATGTGTTCCTCATCACACGCACCATGTCTTCCTCACCACACGCACCATGTCTTCCTCATCACACGCACCATGTGTTCCTCATCACACGCACCATGTCTTCCTCACTACACGCACCACGTCTTCCTCACCACACGCACTATGTCTTCCTCACTACACGCACCATGTCTTCCTCATCCCACGCACCATGTGTTCCTCACCACACGCACTATGTCTTCCTCACTACACGCACCATGTGTTCCTCACCACACGCACTATGTCTTCCTCATCACACGCACCATGTGTTCCTCATCACACGTACCATGTCTTCCTCATCACACGCACCATGTGTTCCTCACCACACGCACCATGTCTTCCTCATCACACGCACCATGTGTTCCTCATCACACGCACCATGTGTTCCTCATCACACGCACCATGTGTTCCTCATCACACGCACCATGTGTTCCTCATCACACGTACCATGTGTTCCTTACCACACGCACCATGTCTTCCTCATCACACACACCATGTGTTCCTCATCACACGCACCATGTGTTCCTCATCACACGCACCATGTGTTCCTCATCACACGCACCATGTGTTCCTCATCACACGCACCATGTGTTCCTCATCACACGCACCATGTGTTCCTCATCACACGCACCATGTGTTCCTCATCACACGTACCATGTGTTCCTTACCACACGCACTATGTCTTCCTCACCACACGCACCATGTCTTCCTCATCACACGCACCATGTCTTCCTCATCACACGCACCATGTCTTCCTCACCACACGCACCATGTCTTCCTCATCACACGCACCATGTGTTCCTCATCACACGCACCATGTCTTCCTCACTACACGCACCACGTCTTCCTCACCACACGCACTATGTCTTCCTCACTACACGCACCATGTATTCCTCATCACACGCACCATGTGTTCCTCACCACACGCACCATGTGTTCCTCACTACACGCACCACGTCTTCCTCATCACACGCACCACGTCTTCCTCATCACACGCACCATGTGTTCCTTACCACACGCACCATGTGTTCCTCATCACACGCACCATGTCTTCCTCACCACACGCACCATGTCTTCCTCACCACACGCACCATGTCTTCCTCACCACACGCACCATGTCTTCCTCACCACACGCACCATGTGTTCCTCATCACACGTACCATGTGTTCCTCATCACACGCACCATGTCTTCCTCACCACACGCACCATGTCTTCCTCACCACACGCACCATGTGTTCCTCATCACACGTACCATGTCTTCCTCACCACACGCACTATGTCTTCCTCACTACACGCACCATGTATTCCTCACCACACGCACCATGTCTTCCTCACCACACGCACCATGTGTTCCTCATCACACGTACCATGTCTTCCTCACCACACGCACTATGTCTTCCTCACTACACGCACCATGTCTTCCTCACCACACGCACCATGTGTTCCTCATCACACGCACCATGTGTTCCTCATCACACGCACCATGTCTTCCTCACCACACGCACCATGTCTTCCTCACCACACACACCATGTCTTCCTCACCACACGCACTATGTCTTCCTCATCACACGCACCATGTCTTCCTCACCACACGCACTATGTCTTCCTCACCACAAGCACCATGTGTTCCTCATCACACGTACCATGTCTTCCTCATCACACGCACCATGTGTTCCTCACCACACGCACCATGTCTTCCTCATCACACGCACCATGTGTTCCTCATCACACGCACCATGTCTTCCTCACCACACGCACCATGTGTTCCTCATCCCACGCACCATGTGTTCCTCATCACACGCACCATGTCTTCCTCACCACACGCACCATGTCTTCCTCATCACACGCACCATGTGTTCCTCACCACACGCACCATGTGTTCCTCATCACACGTACCATGTGTTCCTCATCACACGCACCATGTCTTCCTCACCACACGCACCATGTCTTCCTCACCACACGCACCATGTGTTCCTCATCACACGCACCATGTGTTCCTCACCACACGCACTATATCTTCCTCACTACACGCACCATGTATTCCTCACCACATGCACCATGTGTTCCTCACCACACGCACCACGTCTTCCTCATCACAGGCACCATGAAGCCACCAGATAGTAGCTGCATGATATCCATCTAGTGGATACAACTCTATTTTTGTGATTACTTCTGAGTTAGGAAAGTTCGGGGGCTGTGGAAGTTCAGACAACAGTATTTTTTTTAAACTCACTTAATAAAGGATGTCTGGATTCTGCTTCAGACCAGTTGATGTATTAGAAATATTATTAGTATATGTTTGATTTCCACCATAAAGCAACTGAAAAATGCAATAGTAATAGTTATGTACACTAATTTATCTGTACATATGGGAGTGAACGTTGGTGTCTCTCTAGTCTCCTTCTCACTTTTAACCAGATTTGTAATGTTTAGGTGATGAAAATCTGTTTCTGACAACCTTGAAAATGGTAACAATTTTCTGTCAGCCGCATGTGTGAGAGTCAATGTGTGTTTATAATACAGATTTCCAGTCTGACAGCGACAGCTTTAACCCCACGCTTTGGGAAGAGCAGCGACAGCAGAGGATGACAGTGGCATTCGAGTTTGAAGAAAAGAAAGAGGAAGAAGAAGGTCCTGGGAAAGTCAAGGTCAGTTCAAGGTTAACACACAACCAACAATTATTACTCTCTCTAGGCGAGAATGGTGAATTATACTCATATTACAACTTACCCCTTTGTATAACTGTGATCAGTTTGCTGCTTTGTTTTTTAATGTGACACTTTGTGTAATTGGCGTTTTAGAGACCTACAGAACCAACTTATAAATGTCTAAAGCATCACTCAGTCTTTTTGGTGCAAACTACTCCTATGGAAAATCGTCTATAGGAGAAGTTACACCTCTACTCAACAGCACCGTTCTATATACACCCAGAACTATTGGGGCTTTTACTAGGCAGCACAGGACAATAATGGAATCAGAGCACATTCACGGACCAGTCAGGGTCCAAGAGGTCAGAACAAGCAGCACAATATCATAGTCAGAGAACGAGAGTCGCTGGCCTACAAACGCAGTCAAATGGGAAGTCAGATCACTATCAGGTAGTCATAGTAGCATCAAAATAGACCTTGAGAACTAATTAGCACTTAGGCAACCTGTTGGTCAGGTATTGTGCACAGAGACTGGCTGCCTTAAATGGAGCGTCCGTACAAGCAGCTGTACGCTTCTTTCTATGCCATGCACGCTTCTTTCTACACCATGCACGCTTCTTTCTACACCATGCACGCTTCTTTCTACACCATACACGCTTCTTTCTATGCCATGCACAATTCTTTCTATGCCATGCATGCTTCTTTCTACGCCATGCACGCTTCTTTCTACGCCATGCACGCTTCTTTCTACGCCATGCACAATTCTTTCTACGCCATGCACTCTTCTTTCTACGCCATGCACGCTTCTTTCTATGCCATAGACGCTTCTTTCTACGCCATGCACTCTTCTTTCTACGCCATGCACGCTTCTTTCTACGCCATAGACGCTTCTTTCTACGCCATGCACTCTTCTTTCTACGCCATGCACACTTCTTTCTACGCCATGCACGCTTCTTTCTACGCCATGCACGCTTCTTTCTACGCCATGCACGCTTCTTTCTACACCATGCACGCTTCTTTCTACACCATAGACGCTTCTTTCTACGCCATGCACGCTTCTTTCTACGCCATGCACGCTTCTTTCTATGCCATGTACGCTTCTTTCTACGCCATAGACGCTTCTTTCTATGCCATGCACTCTTATGCTTTAGACCTTTTGCTGTGATGGATCTTTACCAGGGGCCGCCTGCCAAATTTTAGCCCAGGGGGAAAGACTCGACTAAGCAGCCTATTAGCAACGTTTTAAATTAAGAAAAATTCAAGTAGCGCCGTGACCCAGTCCAAGGTGGCTCACTATGGGACCGGCCCAGGGGGCAGATCCCCCCCCCATGCACCCCAGCCCATCCAGTCCCTGATCCTTACTCCTGAAAAGCCGTCTTTCTCCATCAGAATCTGTCACTATCTGTCTTCAAATCCAGTCCTACCTTCTAGTTTGTTATCACTGTTGAAAAGTGTGATCATAACTGCCCTTATTGTGCCTTGCATGGGGTCCAGAAAATGTTTAGCACAACTGATCTGCTTGTTTACGTCTCCAAATACATAATTATATAATAGACTCTTCAGGACTGGGTCTCTTTATCTGTTGTCTTTCTGGACACCCAATCACTTCCCGATCACAAATACAAATCAATCAGCGTTAGATTACTCAGTACTCGGTCAACGGAGCACTTCCAGGTGTGTCTGAAAGACCAGTGGAGTCGTCACCAGCAGGGCCACCTTAACAACATTATGGGCCCCCGGGCAAAGCAGTGCAGCGGGGCCCCTACCTCCTATATATGTGTATCATATATAGATATATATATAGATATATAGATATATAGATATATATATAGATAGATATAGATATATTTGCAGGATTTTTTTTTTGCAGGATTATTTATTTTACTTAAAAACCCTGTCTATGGGGCCCCCTTGCCTGTGGGGCCCCCGGGCACGTGCCCGTCGTGCCCAATGGAAAAGATGGCCCTGGTCACCAGTGTTTCCTAGCAGGATGGGGGGAGTCTAGGGGAAAAACTTCACTAAAGGGCGTTTTGATGAAACCACCAGATTTGCTAAAGGTCAAACCGCTGAAAGACTGATAACCACAGTGTAACAAACCACCACTTTACAAATCCAATTTTTATCATGATCAAAATACAAACAGACAGATTTACTAAGCTGCTATTAGAGGTGGTATTGAGAGGCGACATAAGAGGAGACACCATTGAGATACAAATTATGGGGGCAATCAATATTTATTGATTAAGGTGCAAAATTAATTTATAATTAACTTATGGGGCCAAATTTAATTTTTCATTATGTTAAGGGCGAAGTACTATTGTTTTATAAATTATGGGGAAATATGAATATTCCACTATATTAAGTGGGCAATACTATTTCATTGATAACGGGGGATATAAGTATTTATGATGCATACATGTGGCATAAGGTAGTGTCCCCATAATAGAATAATGCAATAACATTGCCCCCTTAATATTATGAACATTTAAATTTGCCCCCATAAGTTAAATATAAATTAATTTTGCCACTTAATCAATAATTAATGATTGCTCCATAATTTTTAAGTCATTGATGCCTTTTGTTATGTTCTGAATGGCAAGATAGCTCAAACAGCGTGTTGGAGCTAGCAAGCCCATCAGAAGCAGGAAAGAAAACCGGTCTTTTTTTGGGGGGTGATTTTGATGGTGATTTAGCTGTTTTCAATCCACCAAACATCGCCAGTCATTCAACATCCTAGCCTCAAACCGCCCTAAAGTAAATACAGGACCGAATTAATCCGAGGTCTAACTGGGCTACAGCCCAGGGGCCTCGGGCATCCAGGGGGCCCTTGACAGTGCTCAGCGGAATCAATGTTTGGTGCGTGGGCGCCCCTGGTCCGATCAATGCTGCTGAGCCTGTCACTGTAGTCCTTCCATGGTGCTCAGTAACCTCCTTACTGAGGAGATCTTGTGAGCCTAACTCTCATGAGATCTCCTCAGTAAGGAGCTTACAGCGCGCCGTGGAAGGACTACAGTGACAGGACAACAGAAATAGGTAAGCGCTTGTGGTGGGGGGGGGCGGCGGGCGGCTCACAGGCGGGGGCTCACGGGGGAATGGGGGCCCCATTAGCCCAGGGGCCTCCATTCCTTTAATCCGGCCCTGAGTAAATATGGCGGGTTGGCCACAAAACCTTCAGCCATGTGTGGTGGTTTAAAACCGCCGCCAAACACAATTCTTAGTAAATCTACCCCCAGGTCTCTCACATCACCCTGTACAATTGTAAAAAAATAAATATCACTACCAACTCCACCACAGGGAGTTTAAAAAAAAATTATATACTTACTTTATTTAGACTCACACATGTAGATCCAAGTACTAATAAAAAGGGATATTTGGTATACTTATAATTATTGCAGGTTGCAGAATGCAATTTCGTTATATTTTGTGGGTTGAAATATATGTGTAATAGACAGAAATTGTGGAAAGGTGTATTTTGTTCAGTTTTGTCTGTTTTTCTGTATATAATGCATCTAAATGAAAAATATATTTACTCAACTATAAAATTAGAAGAAAACAAAAAAAAAAAGATCTAAGGTTTATTTGTACTGGGGGGAAAACCCATGTAAAAAAGATTCTTAAATAGTGAAATCAAACTTGGCCTCACATCAGTAGTAAGCTCTAGCGCTGACAGGGTTACGTGCATGAATATATACTGCAAATTATCTTGCGATGAGAGCGGTCTGCATTGTGAACATATCTCTTGTGTGTATAGTATTGGAGGTATCACGCTGGGATTTCGCTCTTAGCGGATAGGTCTGGCAGCCGCGCTGCTTTGTGAAATGTGTCTCTGTATTCACCCAACGCAGAAGGAGACTAGAAGCCGTAGAAAACATCAGACGTCTTCCCCATGGGAAAGGATATGGTTTTATATTAAATCTAATGTAGATGCCTATCCAACGTATGCAATGTTTATATTATGTAGCTTGTGTTGTAGAAAGAATTGTACACTAGTCGTGAGACTGCTACACCCAAATCCCTCAATATCAGACTCTGATTGAAATATAAGGAACATTGTTGCACTAATTCATATCAGTAGAGCATGTATATACTGTGGGTCTGATTCATTGCCTAATGCTAAACAAATGTAAGAGGGTTTTTTTAAAAAAACGCACGTGAATTGGGTATAGGCACGTCCGTATTCTACAAGAAATGGTTGTGAAGATACGTGCAATGATGAATACGGGTTTAGGTCCGCTCCGCTCTAGCAGAAAATACACTGCAGGATACGTCCAACACATATGTGGAATATCAGGTCACAATAGAATGCACAGAAGAAAAAAAAGAAACTATTCCATTAATGTCAACTGTTAATAATATAGGGCCTGATTCATTAAGGATCTTAACTTGAGAAACTTCTTATTTCAGTCTCCTGGACAAAACCATGTTACAATGCAAGGGGTGCAAATTAGTATTCTGCTTTGCACATAAGTTAAATACTGACTGTTTTTTTCATGTAGCACACAAATATCAACTTTAAATTTCAGTGCACAAATAAGCTATCAAGTATTTGTATGCTACATGAAAAACAGGCAGTATTTAACAATTTGCAGCCCTTGCATTGTAACATGGTTTTGTCCAGCAGACTGAAATAAGAGGTTTCTCAAGTTAAGATCCTTAATGAATCAGGTCCATAGTCATTAATAACAAAACATTGAAAATATATTTTGTTGGTTGACATTTGTTGGTTGATGCTTTCCTGCTGCAAATTTTGGAAATTTTAGACATTTATTATAACACTGAAGGATCATATTATTAGAGTTCTGTTGCATTCTGGTCCTGGTTCCTACATCCATTGCACACTGTGCCGTTTTCTTGCTGGACATCCTGGTGAGGTCCTGCACAGCAGCCGCAGTGGGTGGAGAGTTGGAGATTTGGCGGATGTCGGTTTATATAAAAATTATTTACCTTAGAGATAAACAATATTGTGCACACAACTAATTTACTATCAATTTACTATCATACACAGTTGGTAAGAAAAAACAGAGCTGTAGGGTTATGTGAGATTAACACTAAACAAAATATTTGACTTTCATCTTAAAACTACATTTTTTGGTTCAGTGGCCCTTTAAATATCCAGATCAATCCACCGTTATGTACTAAACTTTCACAAAGACTCTTTTAATTATTATTTTTGTTTTAGAAGTTGTCTCAAACTTGCTGAATTTTTTTATGCTTCAAGAACTAAAGTAATCTTTATGTAACCATCAATATGCAATGTCATGTAGCCCTTTACACATTGTAATTTCTCAAGAGTATCCCAGGCAACAAGATTCCGTCAGGATCTTCTCTAATGTTATTTTTTTTTACACTATGTAATTAATTTTAAAACGTTGAGACATGTAATTGAACACTTCAAGTTAAATTCCTTTTTTCCTGGAAAACCAACTGATGGAGAGACTCAACTAATGACACCGATTTTTAAAGCCTCGCTAATTATGAAACAGGGATTAGATAAGAATTTTATGTACCGGAGGAAAGTAAAACATGCGCAAAGTTTGGCAAGAAACGCTTGGGAGGAGATTCATTTGCTGCCGATGTGCCGAGTGGACATCACCGCAATGCCGTTATGCCGTTAGGCCATTATACTAGGAATCTCCGCTCATTTTTCCGCACACCTCTAGGTGGTGCTCGTAGAACCAGAAGAGCTGATTTACTTACATTGCATTTAGGTCCAACATTTTCACTCATGGCAACCAATCAGACACAGCCATAGCAACTACACACAAAGCAACCAATCAGACACAGCCATAGCAAATAGACATATAACAACCAATCGGACACAGCCATATCATCCAATCAGACACTGCCATAGCAACCAATCAGACACAGCCATAGCAACTAAGCAGACACACCCCAAACAACCAATCAGACATACCCATAAAAACCAATCAGACACAGTCATAGAAACCAATAAGACACAGCCATAGAAACCACGCACATAGCAACCAATCAGACACAGTCATATCATCCAATCAGACACAGCCATATCATCTAATAAGACACTGTCATAGAAACCAATCAGACACAGCCATATCAACCAATCAGACACAGCCATAGAAACGACGCACATAGCAACCAATCAGACACAGCCATATCATCCAATCAGACACTGTCATAGCAACCAATCAGACACAGCCATAGCAACTAGTTAGACTCAGCCAAAGCAACCAATAAGACATACCCATAGAAACCAATCAGACACAGTCAATGCAAATAGACACATAGCAACCAATCAGGCACAGCCATAGAAATCACACACATAGCAACCAATCAGACACAGCCATATCAATCATTCAAACACAGTCATAGCAAATAGACACATAGCAACCAATCAGACACAGCCATTAGCAACTAATCAGACTCAGCCAAAGCAACCAATCAGATATACCCATAGAAACCAATAAAACACAGCCATAGCAGCCATCAGGCATAGCAATAGCAACCAGACACATAGCAACCAATCAGACATAGACATAGCAACCAATCAGACATAGCCATAGCAACCAATAAGACACAGCCACAGTATCTAGCCACATAGCAATCAATCAGACACATCCATAGCAACCAATCAGACATAGCCATAGCAACCAATAAGACACAGCCACAGCAACTAGCCACATAGCAACCAATCAGACACATCCATAGCAACCAATCAGACACAGTCATAGTAATCAGATACATAGCAATCAATTAGATACAGCCATATCAACTAATTAGACATTTGCTTTCATTAGGGTTTATGTACTTGCAGGGAGGAAACAGTATAAAAAAAGTGCACTCAAACTATTAAAACAAATTGTTGACTGGTTGCTATAGGTTATTACACAATTATTTCTAGTATATAACTCACAAATAGGCCGGATGCAGGGACATTCCTAAGTGTAAAGATTGGAGGTCTGCTGTACACAAGAAAGCATTGCCCATACGCACTATTTTATCTCCAATATCTCTCTCAAGCCACTAAAACTGTTACATAGACTACTTATTTGTGAATTTTATACAAGAAAATTGCTAATTAAGTTTTTGTGGTATTATTATTATTATTATTATTATTATTATTATTATTAATAATAATAATAATAATAATAATATTATTTGCCATTTGTTCTTGTTATGTAGTCATGGCTTAAAACTTAGATATTGTGTTGCCTTCAGCTCCCACAATCCCCTGTGACATTTTGGTCTAGCTATTCACGGACAATATGGAAAGTCTTTTCCTGCATCCGATTCATCACCAGACTTGGCATTTGCTAAATATTACCAATAAACGTCAGACCCTGACGAGGATGAAAGTGTAGGCGTGACCTTTCTGGAGCAGCTTAGACTATATATTTTCATTCTGCTCTTTCCCTTTAGTCTGGTCGCCTTTACAATTATTATGAATGACAAAGAGATAGAAATGGTAATTTACAAATGTGCAAAAAATGCACCTGACAGTGCTTGTGCCATTGTGTAATATAATGCACCTTTGTGCCCATAATCTGCCCCTTTATACAAGACGGGCATGGATCAAGATTGCAGCACCTGTGCTGGGTACATGTAGCATCTGTTTATGGCGGTAGCTAAGCAAGATGAGCAACCATAACTAAATGTAAGTTGGGTGCGTGAATCTGCCTCACTTGCACAAAAACAGGGATGTGGGCGTACAGATAAACCAATGGGAGGGACACATTTTTTGCACATTTGTAAGTGACATTTATTGAATGTATTCTAAGGATATTCGGATATTTGGGCAGCACGCTGGCTCCTTAGTGGTTAGCACTTCTGCCTCACAGCACTGGGGTCGTGAGTTCGATTCCCGATCATGGCCTTATCTGTGTGGAGTTTGTATGTTCTCCCTGTGTTTGCGTGTGTTTCCTCCGGGTGCTCCGGTTTCTTCCACATTCCAAAAACATACTGGTAGGTTAATTGGCTGCTATCAAATTGACCCTAGTCTGTCTGTCTGAGTGTGTATGTTAGGGAATTTAGACTGTAAGCTCCAATGGGGCAGGGACTGATGTGAGTAAGTTATCTGTACAACGCTGCGGAATTAGTGGCGCTATATAAATAAATGGTGATGATGATCTATTACCACTAGCGTAAGATCCTTTGCATGGGGAAGCCTGTTTAATTTAAGAATTGTGACTGTAGAAATACCGGCACAATCATTTAACCGTTATAGCCATCTCAGGTTGGTAAAAACAGATGAAGATGAAAGAAAACATGCTTTTATTATGTCCGTATCTATCGTATAAAATTCATCATCATCATCATTTATTTATATAGCGCCACTAATTCCGCAGCGATGTACAGAGAACTCATTCACATCAGATTTTATTCTCAATAGTATAACAAGGCAGAGTTTGGTATACTTACACATGCGCCTGTTGGCACCAACACAAGCTTCTATCAGAATGCTCTGGTTTCCAAGGCCAGAGGTGAACAATTTATACACATTGACATCACAAAGATACACAGTTACAGTATTAAGGTTCACATTCATAGGTCAAATTGGTCTTGACCTCCCAAGAACTCGGCATGCCATTGGTAGATTCCTCTGGTCATTGTTCCTTGAGATTGCCAGGTGTCCTTCTCCAGATTCCCTCCTCTAGACCTGTATAAACTAGTTCTTATATCCCTGTGTACTGGCTGTTTGATGTATGAAAAGTAATATTATTTATAACTAGCGTTCACAAAGTGCAAAAGTTACATAAAAAACACCGGAAACGTTTTCACGCAGTTGTGAACAAAATTATACCAAACTATATAATTTAGATGTTGGAAACATTAATTAGCCTCCTCACCACTTTATATTTTTACATTAACTAAAAAAAAAATAGATTAAACTTATTTGCATGTTGTTATTTAATAAAAATAGATGTTCGATTGCGTACTAATCGCAATGCAAATAGTATTAGTGTACAGAAAATATTGATTACCACTTTCATCTAATTATTAAACTTCAACAGTTTAAAAACTTTTTTTTTTATTAATTATTGTTTACATATTTAATTCAGCAATCCGCTTAAAATATATTTTATTTATTTTTTAACATTTTTAAAATATTTTTAACTTTTTATTTATTTATTTAGTTATTTATTTAATATATATTATGAGTTGAGCGATGCACAGAGCTCCGAGCGAGATTTCCATGATAGATTGCAGCAAAAGGTGATTTGCTAGAAGATCAGCTTGTAAGTGTTCTATAGGGATTGTTTTTGATCTTAATCTGGCTCAAGACAATCCTCTATAGTAATTGCTTCCTTGCTATGTAAACATTTCCTTGTTTGTCGTAATAATTCACGGCTTAAAGGAGGATTCCACATAATATAATTCATATTCATACCATCCAATCAGCAATTAGCAATGATCAAAGTTAGGCAATAATTGGCAAAAATTAAAAAAGCTGTTGTGTGATGTTCTGGGTGATTTGCCCACGTTTTCCAGGTAAGCCGTGCCGCCCAACTGTTCCAGTTTAATCAGAATAGCCCCGCTTTTAGGGCACTGTTTCGCTGAATGTTGGGGGAAGGGAGGTAACGAATAGGCAGCGCAACCCCCTGCCCCGCGATTGGGGACAGACATGTTGAGAGGTATAAGTAATCACATGGATTTGCAGAAGACTATGGTGGCATCTGCAGGATTGCTAATGTGTATTAATAGTATTTATTATCATTTATTTAAATAGCGCTAGCATACCCTGCATGTAATAGGGAACAAACAGTAATAAAATAAGCGGTAAGAAGGCCTACTCAACAGTTTTCTATTCATAGGAAATTAGGGGGTAAATGTATGAACCTCCGGATTCTTCATCTCCGGCGAGTTCAGCGTCTTCAGCGCTTAAATTTAAAGTGACGCTGCCTTGTAAAGGGAAACTTCCCTTTACAAGGCGCCGCCACTTTAAATTTAAGCGCTGAAGACGCTGAACTCTCCGGAGATGAAGAATCAGGAGGTTCATACATTTACCCCTAGGTGTTTGATACATGAGTTTAATACATTAAATTCAACAGAATGCATATTGATCCAACCAGATTGCATTGGGAATGTGGGGTGAGAGTATAGAAAGAGAATAAACGTAAGTGTTGCTTGAACTTTGCCGAAGGGTGGTAATCGGTTAGAATAACCTAGGGGAGGGTAAGGAGGTGGTACGAGATAAGGTTGTCTGAAGACACTTGTATTTTCTGATGGGAGGAGCTAGGTGGATCGGTAGCGCTCCTTGCTGAGTGCAGGCTGAGGGCAAAAATACACCCACAAGCAAAACCGAAACTTAGCTGGTGGTACTGGCCTTTGTCGAGTCGGCCTTTGCAGATGTGCGCATGCGTGAGACGCTTGTTCCATTAGTTCTATTAATATGGGGACTTTTTTTTTAAAAAAAAAAGTATAAATGTTTAAAAACCTTTATTCATTAAACAATGATTTATTTAAAGATAACAGATAAGGAATTGTGGCGGCACAAGACATTTTAACATTAGGACTCAACCACAAAGGCTTGTCTTGCGAAAGCTGGCGGATCTTTCCTTAGACAAACCTGAAATCGTGGAGAAGGTACATTTATCAGGGGCAATCCCTGTTTTCCAGCAGGACGCATAATGTTTTTCCTCTGGCAAAAGGACTGGATTTCTTCACATTTTCTGATGGGGCAGAGATTGGGCCTCATACTACACTGTAAGTGGAGATCTATTTTGCACGATCCAGTCCCACTTTTATGACAACGCGCATTACCAATAATGTAATAAAAACATCAGAAACGGATTGTCCCAATGTCCCCACATTTTAATGATTATATTAGGCCATAAATTAGGCTACACACATCAGTATTTCAGAAGAAAAACTGGAAATGTTACATTAGCGAAGGGGTGGTGCTAAGAGTTAATGGGACTTTAAAGTTGGTTCCTCCAACCTGCAAAAATAGGTGCATTCTCCATCTACGGGGGCAGTCCCAAGGATCAGGAAGTGGGCGTGCACCTTGGAAAGCACTAGGGGTACAAATAAGTGAAGTTGTGCAAATAAATAGGCAGTTTGGGTCAGCATGGTTTGTGGTTTGTAAGTAAGTCTCAATGAAAGCAGAAGTCTGATTGGTTAACATAGTTTACTGGACAACTGCACTTTTTTACTTTGCTAGTGAACAGCCATTGATTTGTTCACTACCATAGAAATGTCAAATGGTATGTAGCGACAGAGATTGCCCATACCTGCCAACTTTGTTGTGACCCCCACCCACCATGCGTCATTTAACCTGCCCCCCCTCCCCCAATATTGCATCATTTCACTGCAGGTGCTGGGCCAAAATGGCATGATTCGCATTGAACCCTGTCCTGCAAACTTCACTAGTAGTTGACAGGATGCGGCAGAATGGCCTACTCTCCCGTTAGCCCGGGACTCCTATCCGGAATTCAGCATTCTTCTGGGCAATCCGGGAAAGTGGATGTATGGAATTGTCCCCCTCTTTGATACCACCTTGTAAAGTGAACATATAATTTTTCATCTTCGAAAATAGAGATAATATTTTACTATCCATCCTTTATCTCCAAATCCAGGTTGAAATCAATCTGAAGAGATACCCAACACCGTACCCGGAAGACTTAAAAAACATGGTGAAGTCGGTGCAGAACATGGTCGGTAAAGGGAGTCACAGCTCATCCCTGGATAATTCCATCCCAACGCCGAGCTCAGAGCAGAACCTCAAGGAAAAATATGAACATAAGTGGCCGATGTCAGCGAAAGACATCAAGTCTGAGGTGATTATAAATAGTCTTATACACCTTGTGCTGGACACACACTTGCTGAACGATTGGATCACAATCCAATTAGATCACACATTTGGGTTTACAAATTGGATGACCTCCATTTCACAGCCAGACCACATGGGGGCGCTATGAGTGTGTGTTGGAAAGTTGCCGAACTTCAATAAAGTCAACCTTGCAACCAGATTCACTGGCACACAAGGGCTTAACTATAGTCCATGTAACTGCTATAGGGCCCAACAGCACAGGGGGTCCAACACAAGAGGAAATAATGTGTTTTAAATTAAAATATGGATTCATAGCCAATGTATCCAGGCAGTTGTATGATTTGGATAATAGTGAGAATAAATTATCCAGGGACCTCCTTCCACAGTCACTGTGAAGAGCACTGCTAAATAATTTAAGTTAGAGGACAGTACAAAGGGCTGTATGGGGAATAGGAGAATTCATTTTTAAATGTAACTTAGTAAGTCCCAAACTCTCAGGATAGACTGTCCTATACATGTGCTTGGGTTGCATTCGTTGTGTTTATGCCGGGGTGTATGTTGTTGGTGTGTTTGTAGTCGGGATATAGACTACCACCAATGTGTTTAACGAATACACCACTATGTTTGGCACCATCATTTGGTCATTTAGCCAATACCGATGGTTCTCTTATGATCTGCTGTGTTCTTGTCAGGTTTCAAATCGGGAACACAAAGAATTCCCAAAGAGCCAAATATCCGACCCTGGAACCATCCGTAGCTATTCCCTGGACGTCCCCAAGAGGAAGGAAAAGGAAGAGCATTCGGAAAGATCAGAGGTATCGTCTCATTTATGGATATTTTATCTAAACTAATTAAACATCTTGGGCTATTCATCTGTAATATAATAAGTGTTTAAGACTAATAGCTCAAATTTTCTGCTACCAATAGAGATGTTAGATATCTTGCCCGAGACTAAGTTCAAGCTAGACTGTGATTGGCTTCTACAATACTATTATCACACAGCTCCATCGGCCAAACCGCCACACAACCTACACAATAAGGTTTACGCACTAACTGCAGAATTTGCACCAATGTGTATATTTTTCTGCCTTATGCAAAGTAAGGTCCGTGTCCTCTTCACTTTGTGGAACGTGTGCCAACATTCTGCTCCACCATTTACTGGAAGGTGCAAAAGAATTCCCATCAAAAGTACAGGCCAATGTCCAATCTGCACCCCTATGGACATATACGATTCAAGTCCCAAGTAATAATCTCACGTAAATATCCTGCAGCATGAGATCTCAGTTTTGAACTTGTGTGCAGAATGGACTTTAGCACATGAATTTAGCTAAGAATGCTCTGTTGCTCTCAGTATCTCCCAACAAACGGAGTAAACTTTAGAACTTTTGAGCCCCATGCATCCACCAGCATCTAGTTACACTAGTCCATATGTTGTAACTTCCGGATTATTTGAGCAAAAACAGACCCATGACATCACAAAATGGTATCTGCACCGCGGATCAGCATCTTTGCAGCTTCGTCAATGATTCTTTTTGTCTACAAAAAAAAAATGTATTCTACCATTGATTAAATTGATTTATTTATGCTGGATGGCAGACATAATAAAACATGTGGTTAGATAATGAAACAAGAGAAAGCTTGCTGCCCTTAATTTCTGCTACCCTAGGCCCCAGGATATGTTACCTTTCATAGTATATTGGTTATTATAGGTTACCAATATGCTATTTACCAAAACTACCTCTACCACTTCATATTCAATAGCTCTCAGCCCTTCTAATATTTAGGGATATATTTGCTAAAGTATTAAATTAAGACTATTAATTAAATTATATTTAACTTTGAAAATGTGGAGCTACACCAAAGATATAGGGAAAAACTGTATGATTTTGGTAAAAATAAATTCTGCCTTAAGTTCATATTTCAGATTTTGGTTAATGTTCCCCTTTTTATGAATACAATATTTTTGGTCCATTCCCATTTCTGAAAATATAACATAAAACACTTTAGGGTCATTATGTAGGTGCAGTGGTAGCGTATTTCCATTGTATGTCCGTTGCCTCAATTTTGTGTGTCTGCGTAGCCGAAAGCACCAACAAACATCCACATTTATGGTGATTGCAGGAAGTGACCCCGTAGGATTTGTATCCTTTGCTTGTTTATCAATTAATAAAGACAGCCTTTAAAATTAATTAAAGCCATGTCCTTTATTTTATGTTCTTTGAAAATGTTTAATTGTGATCATGTTTGTTTGTCTTACCTATCAGTATTACCGTGTGTATAAATAATGCATTAAGTGTCTAAATACCTCTGAGACTGTGCCGTATTATCATTGAAGTACATAGTGTGTATAAATAAAGCATAATCCTAATTACTGCGTTTTCACTCGTTTCTTCCTCTGGGATGAAGAAGAAACACATTTGTCAAATATATTCATTACAGTGGCAGCTCTGGATGATGTTTTGTATCACCGGCAGATGATTAATTATGGCTAATGCTGTAGATAAACACACCTGCCGCACATGTAAGGGCCACTAACGCGTTTCTCCATCCTCAGGAGCCGTTTGGACATCGGCCAAGTGAAATGCGCATGGCAGAGCTCCGTCCGTCGTTGATTGAAACGCCGCTGTACCCACCGAAACTGGTGCTGCTGGGAAAAGATAAAAAAGGTCAATATGACATGCAATGTATTATTATATAGAGGATAATGTATCCTCTACTGTAAATAATAAGGATATTAGAAGTCACCAAGGAATCCTGCCCTGCGATCTCTCAAAAGGTGGAAGACACTGAACTTTGTACGTTGAGAGAAAATGAAATGTCTATTGATTGTGTCAGACAAGCACTTTGTACGCTAGCACTTTTCCAGCAAGTTTGCTGTTCATAGTGCTCAATTTCTCCCACGTGCCGCCACGTGTCTCCAGAACACTTTGCCTCTGAGTTATTGCTCAAATCTCCACACATTTTCACTTGCGTTGCATAGAGATTTGAGGAGAAAAGTTGCAGAGATTCTGTACCATATAAGGGGGCGATATACGCAGCCGGACATGGCGGTGATGTCTGGTGGCACATGGAGGCTAATTGAATTGCCCCCCCATTGAAATGAATGCAGGGCGCCTATCCCCTGTCACATGGGAGGGAGCGAGTGCTGAAGAGGCGACATACAATGTTTTCTGAGCGTAGCCGCTTCTCTGCGATGCAACGAATGTTCCTCATTCACTTCAGTGAGTCAGCATCGGGGCAATTGAGCAGTATGAACCACGGCGCTTTTATAACTGGAAAAGAGCTATAAAGTTACCACCGGAAGATAAATCTCTGATTAGGGTGCCTTATTTTATTTCACTGCATGACACATAATCCGATAAACACCCAGGGGTATATTTACCACGTCAGCAAACTAGGCAGGTGCATAGGGCAGCAGAGAAATGGATTTGTGACATTTTATTTGTTTTGTTTTTATTTATTTTAAGATTCATTTTGATATTTGGGGGGTAGATTTACTAAACCTTCCAAAAAGATTCTAGCTGTCATTTATATAGTGCCTTCTAGAACATGATAGCTAGAATCTGATTGGTTGCTATGGGCAACACCTCCACTTTTCCTTTTTAGAGGGCTTAGTAAATGTACTCTTTGGTCTTTACCAAATATCCGTTTTCAATGTAAAAATAGTAAGGGGGGGTGACGTTTGTGGAATAAGCATGAGGGGTGCTCGGTTACCATGGGCACCACCAAGCATGAGGCACACATCCCATGAGATGCAAAGGTAAAAAAGTCAGATGGAAGAAGAGAATTGGTCATTATCTGCCTCATTTAGCCGTTGCCCGATTCATTTGAACTTTTTCTGGTTACCTCAGGTCTGCCGCTCACCTGACCCTTATTTAGCGATTAGGACAATTGTCTACACCCCATTGAGTTTATATTAACCCCTTACAATCTAAAGGTTGATACGATTTATTAATATAGGTATTCATTTAGCCAATGAGTCCTCAACAGAGAAATAGTTAAGATGTTTCACAACTTTGAGCTAATTATTTAGCTAAAAAATGGTTTGATTTCTGTAAGACGAATCATAACAACACATAATCCAATGTAAAGGATTAAACATTGATTAACAAATATCTAGGAACCCCAGATGTCAAGACAAGTATGTGTTGTAATTACAGACATCAAGGGGTAAATGTATCAAACTGCGAGTTTCCGGCGGGATTGAAAAGTGGAGATGTTGCCTATAGCAACCAATCAGTTTCTAGCTGTCATTTTGTAGAATGTACTAATTAAATGAAAAATAGAATTTGATTGGTTGCTATGGGCAACATCTCCATTTTTCATACCCATCAGAAACTCGCAGCTAGATACATTTACCCCTCCATACTTTTAGAAAATAAGCAATAGAGCAACCAGTAATGGGCAAATTTGACGATTAAAGTGTAAAATCAGGGGATGAGACTTGGTGGTCTGACTCTATCTGTTTAAACAATACTTTGATTTTGACAGAATCCACAGATGAGTCGGAGGTGGATAAACACCATCATAACAGTGTATCATCGGGAACCTACTCCGACTACTCACCTTCCCAAGCTTCATCAGGATCCTCCAACGCACGCGTGAAAGTGCAAATTACCGCTAAGGACGCAGTAAATAGCTCATTGTGGGGTAACAGGTCTGTTCAATCCTTAAATGCAATTACTGATTTGTGCATCTTTAGGAGGGGGGGGGGTGCATATATATGTGTGTGCAATAAGATATAAAGGCTAAATATAGATTTGCTTGTGTAAGATCACAATGTGATCATTATCAAATGTTATAGAAACTGTGCTTAATAGAAGGGTCTTTACATAAGGTCAACGAGTCGTATGCAGCTATGATTAAATTATATTAATTGAAAACGCCAATGGTACCAAATTGACTGAGTTAAGACAAGAGGTGTGACCGTTCCACACTGTATTTGTACATTTGTACATTTGTACAGAATTTATACTCCAGGAATCAAGCTGGGGGTGACAATGGTCACTTCATTCTGCTGTGCGGTTTTCCTGGGGTAGAACTTAGAAAGCCTTCCTCCAAATTCTGTTGTAATTCTAACCTTTTGAGGGCTTTACTATTTGTGATATTTGGGGGAAAATGTAAAATTATTGAGAACAACTTGAGTATAACAAGCAATTTGCAATGCTTAGGGTTTCTTATATATTTTTAAAGGACTTTTCTCATATCCACATTTATTGACTTACATGCACCGTCTTGTAACTTTTATCAAATATACATCGCTTTAGTTCTCTGATTTTATTCTGTGCTTTTCGGCTATATGTTTATATTGGAGGGCTTTCTTTCATTGTCCTGGGATAAGAAACAAGCTCTACTCTGGATACAATGCTTTCCAATGAAGACAGCACAGTAGTGCTGTGTAGTATCCCAGGGCAGGGAAAATAAACAACTCTGCCTGATTGTAAATACATGGCTGAAAAACACAGAATGTAAAATAATTAATTCAGTGAAAGCTGCAGGAGAACATATACAGACCAATAAATACATGTTATCTAAAGGTGGAAACCCCTTTAAATGTCAATCATTTAGTGTATATTTTATTCCATTTCAGAAAAACTCTCACTCAATACGTCTTTAGAAGTACTTTTAAGAGAGAAATAAGGTGGTCGGTCATGTTCTGGACATACTATATTATCATAGACTATTGGAAATAATTATTTACTTGCTTTTTTTACTTTTTTGTAGGCTTACTCAGTCCTTCCCACAGCCACTTGAAACAAAGCCATTATTGAGCCAGCGAGAAACAGCGCCTATCGGGAATCTTCAGCAACGCAACGACCGACAGAGCCTCAACGACTCATTCACCGAGAACTGGAACAACAGCTCACACTACGATAACACCGGATTTGTGGCAGAGGAAAACACTGTAGAGAATGCAGGAGGTAACCCGATGCTGAATTCGAAATCGAGAAGCACATCCGCTCACGGGCGGCGGCCACTAATCAGACAAGACCGGATTATCGGCATTCCTTTGGAGTTGGAGCAGCCCGCACAGAGAAACCCTCAAGAGCCGGACGTGTCGCCTAGCAATCCTTGGCAAAATTGGACTCGGACTCCAAGTCCATTCGAGGACAGGACAGCTTTTCCTTCTAAACTTGAAAGCACCCCCGTTAACAGCCCGTTGCCGGAGAGGAAGGAACACAAGCCGCAGTCGCTAGAAAACCCAAGCACATTCACAGGCCCGTCATGGGAATTCCATGATACTAGCTCCAATCGCAACATGGGAAATGTATTCCCACATAGTCATTGTCGGCCTGAGTCCGCCAAAAACACCATATCAATGAGCAAAAGTACTGAAAGGCTCTCTCCATTAATGAAGGACTTGAAGACAGGCAGGTTTAAAAAGTCTCAGAGTATAGATGAAATAGATATTGGTGCATTCAAAGTGTACAATATACCCTTACAAAACTATGATCCGAGAAACATCATGCAAGGAAGCTATGATAGACCAGACTTGGGTTTGCTACAAGAGCATAGTATGTCCCGGAGCCAGTCGGTGCCGATGCTCGACGATGAGATGTTGGGTTATGGAACCGGTAGAGGGCAGCAACAAAAACCGGTCACAAAGAAGGTGTATCAGTTTGACCAAAGTTTCAATCCGCAAGGTGCAGTTGAAGTTAAACCAGACAAGAGAGTACCTCCTCCTTTCTCATACAACCCCGAATACTCATCGCAGCAAACAAAAACTATGGCAAAAGATCTGATCAGTCCGAGAGCGTATCGAGGTTACCCTCCTATGGAACAGATGTTCTCCTTTTCTCAGCCCTCAGTCAATGAAGATTCTATCCCCCCTCAATTCACGAGCCAAGGGTCAAGGCCAGGTTTTTTGAAAAGAGCAGACTCTTTGGCCAGTGCCACGGAGATGGCCATGTACAGGAGGGTGAGCGAACCCCATGAACTTCCACAGACCGATCGGTACGGCAGGCCCCCGTTCCTCGGGGCTATAGAACGCCAAAGCAGCATGTCGGTGGCTGAATCTCAGTTTCTAAAGAGGAACGGTCGGTACGATGATGACCACAGCTCCTTCCCGGAGGTGAAATCTCAAGGAGGTTACCAAGTCAAAACCCTTACTCAGCGAAGGCCGTTGTCTGCAAGAAGCTACAGCACGGAGACCTACGGAACTTCTCAAACTCGACCTGTTTCCGCAAGGCCGACCATGGCGGCACTGCTTGAAAAAATACCTTCTGATTACAACTTGGTTAACTACGGCGACAAGACCTTGGACAGTGACATGAAGGCGAGACAGAATCAGGGAAAAATAGATGACAGCTGTAATAAAATGCCACCGGACTGGAGACAACAGCTGCTCAGACACATAGAAGCCAGAAGATTGGACAGGGTATGTTGTCAACTCTCCATGTGATTATTATTGCAAAGTTTCATGGTACAATGAAAGAGATTTATTGAATAAGCAACTTGTTTTGAATAAGGCAGAAGATAAATTACGATGTCTTTGGGGTATATCAGTGTATCTGGCCTTGAAATCTGGTTGACCTTCTTGACCTATTGTAATTAAACCTATTGAGAAATTAGAAATGAACAGGACTGATGGGTAATCTTATTATAATCGCCCTGTTGGCCAGAAAAAGGGCAAATATCAATCGGAAAGTAGTCAACAGTGATTGCACCTCTCTAATATGACAACCCAGGGACTTTAGTAATAAAGATTAACACATACTTGCCAACCTTATGTTGGCCAGGTCCGGGAGATCCTGGAGGGCAGGAGGGGTGTATTGGCGGAGGGGGCGGGACTTTGCGGTTTGCGTCATTTTGGCCCCCCCCCCCCCCGATGATGTAATGTCTGTTTTGGGTTTTTTAAGACCCCAAACAAACATTACATTACTGGGGGCGGGGGCCAAAATGATGCGAATCTCGAAACCCGCCACCTCCATCCGTACATTCTGGCACTAATTTTATATAAGTGGACAGATGGGCCAGATGCGGGAGACTTGCATGCTCTGCCGGGGGTCCGTGAGACCGACCCGAATTTTGGGAGTCTCCCGGACATTCCAGGAGGGTTGGCAAGTATGGATTAACGACTATTTAGGGTTGCAGATGTGCTGGACAAAATAATCAGTTACATTTTCTGGATTAGTAAAACTGTTGGACAGCAAAACAGGAGCAATGCTGGATAAAATATATTTGTGAATGATGAAAAAGGTATAAGAGATGTTCAACATGTTAACTTGGGTTCATGGCCGTGGTGTACTGTCTAGTACATGATATTACATCTTCAGATCACTTTAATTTATTGTTTCACACGCGCTCTTGCAACTTGTATCATGTACATTGCTTTAACTTTATGGCTTCTTGTGTGTTTGCCACCAAAGCCTTTTCTATATTCTAGCCAGAGACATTTATTTTTATTTTGCTTTTGGATACGACACAAAACTGCGTTGTGCACACAGTTGTAACCAGCAGAGCAGAGTTGTGTTATATCTAAGGACCACATAAAAGTGTTTTTGAAAAAGGCAGAAGGTAAAATATTACTAAATAAAAGCAATTTATTTAGTAATAATTGCAAGAGGCTGTGTATAAATCAATGAATTGTCTGAAGGTGAAAAAGCCGTTTAAGTTATTTGTCTTTACAAGACCCAGGGGTTTAGTGGTATATATAAATGCAGTTGTTGAAGTTTGTACTTCTCTTAGACGATAAAGTTAACCAGGAGATTTGATCATTGCACACACGTAGCGTTCCTGCCGCGGCGCACCGGTGCGTGCGCCACTTACTTTCCAAACATGTTCAGCGTTATTCCTCAAGTGACTTAGTTTGATGTTTTCATTTCAATGCATTGAGACTGAGCTGATGTGTAGAGTGTGCTTGCCTTAATAGCTCTGGAGTTTATAATCAATCTACAATTAGGTACTAGGGCTCATTACAATCCTTCAGAGGTTTAACGTGTTGGGTTTTTTTTTTCTGTCGAGCTGACTCATACGCACAATTTCTGACATCAATCAAGTTTGGAAATAAAAGCTACTTAAAACCAGGGGCCTGATTCATTAAGGTTCTTAAATGAAGAGGATTCTCATTTCAGTCTCCTGGACAAAACCATGTTACAATGGAAGGGGTGCAAATAAGTGTTCTGTTTTACACATAAGTTAAATACTGTCTGTTTTTTCATGTAACACACAAATATCAACTTTAAATTTCAGTGTACAAATAAGCTATCAAATATTTGTGTGTTACATGAGAAAACAGGCAGTATTTAACTTATGTGTAAAACAGAACACTTATTTGCACCCCTTCCATTGTAACATGGTTTTGTCCAGGAGACTGAAATGAGAATCCTCTTTATTTGAGATCCTTAATGAATCAGGCCCCAGATTTGTATTTTCAGCAGAGAAAAAAAAGTAAAACATTTAAACATTCTCCCTTAGCACTAAGATCCTACACAATCTGTACACAATCATGTTGCTACAATCCCTGATATATGGTTCTAAACCATAGTGCACAGTATATTCTGATCATCTTTAAGGCAAGTTGAAGGGGTCTACTCAGATTTATCTAAGCCACATTCTAGTAAGGTTAGTTGCAAACGATTGTTATTCTCTTTTATTCAGCCTTATGGGTGATATACATTACTTATAAGAACTTTTTTAAAATATTTTAGCTTTATACACTGGATAGCTGACAGTTTGTTTAAAAAAAAAAAAAATACATTCAAAAAGCTAAATATTTTTTTGCACTATGGGAAGAAGCCGACGGAGGCAGTGTGATGATCTGGGCATATGTTCTGCTGGGAAACCTTGGGTCCTGGCATTTATATGGATGTTACTTTGACACGTCCATCTACATAATCATTGTTGCAGACCAATACACCCTTTCTTGGCAACGGTATTCCCTGATGGCAGTGCCCTCTTCCAATAGGATATTGCACCCTGCCACACTGCAAAAATTGTTCAAGAATGGTTTGAGGAACTAGACAAAGAGTTCAAGGTGTTGACTTGGCCTCCAAAATCACAATCCGATTGAGCATTTGTGGGATGTCCTGGAAATACAAGTCCGAGCCATGGAGGCCTCACCTCACAACTTACAGGACTTAAAGGATCTGCTGCTAACGTCTTGGTACCACATACCACAGGTCACCTTCAGAGGTCATGTAGAAGCTATGCCTCGATTGGTCTGTGCTGTTTTGGCAGCATGAGGGGCACCTACACCATATTAGACAGGCGGCTTTAATGTTGTGGCTGACCGGTGCATGTACAGTGGTTGAAGCAGAATCATAGAAGTGGCGGTATGGAAAATTTAAGTGAATGGAATTTAATAGTTCTACAATGAAGCCAGTAGGAGAAGTGACGGTACAGTATATCACTTACCCACTTCAACTACTATATGTGTGTATATATATATATATATATATATATATTTCTCCAGCCATCTGACTGACACCTGATTATCCAGGCCCCAGTTCCGCCAACTGCTGAATACTCAATTGTCCCCGGCCCAGCCCCTTCCTTCTAACCTCTCTCCTATCTTTTATTTAGCCTGTTCACCGAAAAAAAAGTAGATATGTGTTGTAACCAAAGACAATGGAAAATAAACAACCTGAACCATATACGGTACTTGCTGAAAAGCACAGCAGTCTGAACCACAAAATAATGTATTTTCGAAACCTTGCACAGCGGCAAAAACCTAAATGAGAGTCACGTGGAACTGGTACAGTAAACACCCGGCAGTGGTTTAATAGTGATTTGGACAATGTGAAAATTTTTAGATATAATTTCACAGTTTGAAATTAGGAAATGTTGAACCTCATAAACTTGTCTTTTTTTTCTA